>NW_006970730.1:0-10228 GCF_000164805.1 Carlito syrichta | reverse complement strand
AATAAGGTGACAGCTTACAGCTATGTTGGAAACATGCCCAGAAACATATGCTTGTAACTACTGTCCAAAGACTATGCAGAAACCCCTATGGGAAATCCATTTCATTAGCCAGAACTGAGCATTTGTATTCAAGCAGCTTAATCGAAAGACTTCAGTGAACAGGGATCTACTTCAGAATATTCAGCAGGTAGAAGATTTTAGATTACACAAAGTGAGTAACTGTGCCAATTCTTAAAATTTCTCTAGGTGTGGGTTCTGTCATGTAGCAGTTTTTATGTAGATCTGCATATAAAATACAGTCCACACCACTTCAGACAGTCATAGAAACAGCTGCATGTCAATCTGTAGCAACCTCAATAGTAGTGACATTCCTCAACTGTACAAAACAGTTAAAATACATACATAAATATACAATAAGCAAAACAATCCTCATATAAGATATCCTAGGTCCCAGCTACCTGTCTCCATTTTGACACTCTCAGTTTTGTGTTATCCACTATTTCAGAAAGAGGCACAATGTTATTGTTTTCTATGAATTTTGGTGACAGTTTCGATGTGTAGGATGAATTCTGTCCCCCTCATTCTAGTCTTTACTTTTACCCCCCTTTCCAGTTCCTCTGGGAGAGGAGTAAGAAGTCCAGTGAAGAGGCGGCTTCACAACCCGCTGGAGCTAACCCAAAGGAGGACACTAGGCAAGCAGGAGGGTGAACTCTTGAGGGGGAGGTGGGGGCAGAGGAGATGGAAGGCACACAACTCCTCAGCAAGAATGAAACCATTTCTCAGACACCTGCCAAGCTGCAGGAGGTCCCAGGACAACCAGGCCAATTCTCTGATTGACCTTTAATCAACACAAATATGATACTTCAAGCCCAAAGTACATGAGTGCTTAATGCTGGAAAAAGAGAGCATGGCATATGTCAGTTTCGTGTCTCTCTTTTTATTTATCATTATTTTTGAGTTGGAGTTTCACTCTGTCTCCCAGACTGGAGGGCAGTGGCACGTTCACAGCCACCACAGCCTGGACCTGCTGGGCTTAGGCTATCCTTCCGTCTCAGCTTTCTAAGTAACTGGAACTACAGGCACGTTCTACTACTACCGGCTTATTTTTTTATTTATTGTAGAGAGGAGGTCTCCCTAAGTTGTCCAGACTGGGCGCAGCGAGTTATGAAATGGGTGACCGTGGAGGCGAATTCTCTCTAGCACATCTCTCCATCTGTTCAGTTCACTCTCAGCAGTCAATTCTGCAGACACAGGCAGTTGTGCGGTGGGTACTAAGCCCTGTGACTCTGGCTGCTGTGTGGTCCCCAGTGACTGCATTGTGGCAGCTGGGAAGCCAGTCTGCTGGCCTGGAACTTGGCCAGCTGATCAGGACTGGCCAGCGACTTCATCAGATTGTTCTCCTCCTCCAGCTGTGAGTTCTTCTCTAAGAGTTCTTTGATTCATTCTTTGAGGACTTCCACCTCCTGCCTAACCGCATACATCAAATAGATTTTCACCAGATTCATAGCTTGCTCGATTTTGTTGTCAATAGCTTCCACACTTGCTCCAGAGGAAATTTCAGGGAGTCAGACTCTGGCCCGGAGCTGCCAGTCCTACAGCTGTATGCAAAATGTGTATTGTTTTCTTAAAATTCAATCCAATCGAGTTCTGCTCTGATTTTCCTCATTGTTTTCTTCTGCTATAATCGGGTTTGATTTGTTTGTGTTTTTCTAGTTCCTTGAAATGTGATGCTAGGTTGTCAATATGCAATCTTTCAGGCTCAGTAATGTAGGCCTAAAACACTACAAATTTTCCTCTAAGTCCTGCTTTGGCCGTATCCCAGAGGTTTTGAAATTTGTTTCATTGTTGTCATTCATTTCAAGGAATTTTAAAATTTGCATCTTGATTTCGTTTTTGATCCAAGCGTCATTCAGGAGCAGCTTGTTTAATATCCATGTTTCTTGTTTGGTTTTGCAAGTCATCTTCAGGTTAATTTCTAGTTTTACTTTACTGTAGTCTGAGAAGTTCCTTGTTACGATTTCAAAAAAATTTTTTTGAGTTTGGGTCTCACTTGGTTGCCCAGGCTGGAGTGCAGTGGCACGCTCACTGACACTCCAGCATCAACCTGCGTGGCTTAGGTGATTGATCCGTTTCAGCCTTCCAAGTAGCAGTATTCACAGGTGCGTGCCACCAGCTAATTTTTTTGATTTCTGTAGAGATGGAGTCTCATCAATTTGCCCAGGCTGTTGTTGAATCCGTGGGCTCAGGCAATCTCTTCACTTCAGCCTCCAAAAGTTTGTTGAGCCTCGATGTGTGGCCTATCATATGGTTGCTCTTGGAGACTGTTCCATGTACTAATGAGAAAAATTTATATTCTGTACATTTAGGGGTGGAATGTTCTGTAGATGTCTATTAGTTTTATTTGCTCCTGGGTCTGTTTCTTTGTTGATTTTCTGTCTTGATGATCTTTGCTGTCAGTGGAGTGAAGTTGCCTACTATTATTGCATGGCTCTCTATCTCTTTTTTTAGGTCATAGAAGAATTTGTTTTCTAGAGCTGGGAGCCCTAGTATTAGGCCCATATATATTTTAAATTGTTATGTCTTCCTTTTGGAATGATCCCTTTATCATTATGTAATAACCATTTTTGCCATTTTCTTACTGCTGTTAATGTAAAGTCTGCTTTATCTGATATGAGAATAGCTACTCCTGCTCATTTTTGGTTTCCATTTCCATGGAATATTTTCTTCTACTCCTTTACCTTGAGTCTATAGGAATCTTTGGAGTAACTGGGTCTCATGAAGGTGGAAGAAATGTGGACTGTGTGTTGTTAATCCTTTCTTCCAGTCTATATTTTCTTTTAGTGGGGTACTGAGATCACTTACACTCAGAGTTAATTATAATATGTGAAGTATTATTTCATTCACCATACTGGTTGCTATCTGGCTGCTTTTTAAAACTTATTTTTCTCTATTGTATTGGTGTTCTGCAATGCCTGTGAGCTTTGAGGTTTCCATCATTTTTCTACTGGCGTATTTGGACCTTTTGGGTTAGTGTTCAGAACTCCTTTAAGTATTTCTTATACAGTAGGTCTGGTGGTAACAAATTCCCTCAGCATTTGCTTGGCTGTGAAGGACTTTATATTTTTGTCATTTATGAAACTGAGTTTTGTGGGGTACAAAATCCTTACTGACTGTTACTCTGTTTGAGAAGATAGCTTGTACAGTTTCTTCTGAGAACCCTACTGTTAGTCTGATAGGTTTACCTTCGTAAGTAATTTGATGTTTTTGTGTAACTGCTCCTAAAATTCTTTACGATGTCATTTACCTCAAACATGAATCATTTCTTTGTGTTAGAAATATTGCACATCTTCTAGCTACTTAGAAATATAAAATAAATTAGTGGTAACTATGGTCACATTACTGTGCTACCAAACACTAGAACTCATTCATTCTTCTAACTGTTTTTGTTCCTGTTAACCAACCACTCTTCATCTCTTCTTCCCCACTTCCTTTGCCAGCCTCTGGTAACTATCATTCTTTTTTTGCCTTACTTGGGATCAACGTGTTAACTCCCACATATATGTGAGAACACGCGACATTTGTTGTTCTATACCTGACTTGTTTCACATAAGGAGAATTCCTTTAATATTTAATACATGCTTTGTATTAAATATATGACATATTTCCCTTTCCTTCAATTGTATTTGAATTCTTTCTGTGTCACTCTTGTTTTTGTTCTTAGTGACCAATGAGTGTCTTTTAGGAAATTGACCCTTGGTCAGATTCAGGAAGAAGACTAATGCAGCTGTGTGTTCTTTCATCATATCATCCCTACAGACAAAATCTGAAACCACACTGTAGAGCTAATTCTCCAAGAAGAAAGAGGGGAGAAATTTGTGGAGTTAGTCATACTTGTGGGACTTTTGGGCCACAAGAAAGGTCACTGGTGAATCAACTCACTCTGGGCCACAAAAGATGGCAATTTGCATGATACCCGTGAAGCTGGAATCCAGTGAGGAATATGCATGATGCCTACCCCTGCTCTATGAACTTTGTTCCAACTTTTCCCCTTCATATTAGTTTCACATACTTGACAGGCAGTGATACGCTAATCAACAATGTTCTAAGACTAGATTTTGAAGAGAAAGGAAATGAGGAGTTCTGACAGAAACATGGAAAGGCAACCACAGTTTCTACAGTCCTTTACTGGCTTCCTCTGTAAATTCCTTCAGAGTTTTCTCTCTGCTGCCTGAAACACTCTCTTGAGTGACTCTTACTTATCTTAAAACCTAACTTAACAGGTAAACAAATGCACAGAGCCCTGAGAAGTGTCCTCTTTGGTCAAGAGTTTAAGAGACCAGTGCCCTGTTTGAGGCCACCACGGTCTTAGTCCAGTTGTCATGTGTTTAGGCTGAAAACATCTTTTCAGCACTCTGTAAAGTCAGAATTTTAGAAAACATTTCATGTTCATATATTTGACACAGATGTACACATAAAATGATTAAAAGATTATGAGTAATTGATATAAAAATAATTTTCAATTTAAATTATATTGTTAGATTTCCTCATTAGCATATTCCTTTACATGAACAAATCTACAAATGAAGTTGTAGCAAATATTTGTTATTCTTTACTTTTCTATCCAGACTGTGAGCTCATCTCCCATATTGGGGAAATTCTCTACTTGATCAGTCATGGTGAGAAACAGACATCGTCACCACCGAAGAAGCTGACATTTCCAAAATTCATTTTCCTTTCCTGTTCAAATGCACCTGGACAGTTTTCAATTTAGAAGCTAGCATATAAAAACAAAAAAAAAGATTCATCTTAAAGATAACTTTCTAATGCAAGCAATAGTTGTAGAAAAATTCTGTTCTATAGACAGCTAATTATTATCAGCAAAATGGCTAGAAAATAGTAAAGGGTCCGAGCAGGGAGAGTTAGAGTCAGTGGCATATTAATAGCTATAATGAATGTGAGTATAGATGACTTGCTTCAATTGATGCTAGAAGGTATTGTTGCTTGCAACCAAAGAAGCCAAAACGAATGCAGCCTCCAAGTTTTAAGCATTCTTGTAGATCTGCACAAAGCACTTTCAGATGTATTTAATCTTCACAACGACAACTTTAAGGAAAGTATCTTTATCCCTACTATACAAATGACAAAATTAAGAGTCAATAAAAGTGGCCAAGCATGGTGACTCACACTTGTCATCCCAACACTTTGGGAGGATGAGGTGGGAAGATTGATTGAGCCCAGGATTCCAAACTAGCCTAGGCAGCACAGTGAGACTTCGTCTCTATAAAGTAAATTTAAAAAATTTTTTAAAACGTGAACAAATTAAAATTAGTAGTCTAATTCTCTCCATAAGGCAAGGTCACACAGGTTCCTTGACAACCTGCTAAAATAAAACAGGGACTTTGTCCAGAGTCTTCAGGCAGGGACAATGCTTAAGTTCAAACTTTGGCGTGATCAATGGCTCGTGATTGACCTGGTCTGTGAATGTGAGTATAGATGGCTTGCTTCAGTTGATGCTAGAAGGGATTGTTGCTTGCAACCAAAGAATCCAAACGAATGCAGCCTCCAAGTTTTAATCATTAGTAAGATTCTAAATCTTACTAATGGCATAGCTACTGTCAGACTTATACCTCTATACAGTCAAATATGAAACTAGACAAAATGTAAACTAAAACTGCTGGTAGACATTGGACAGTGTCTCACAGAACTTAAGAAAGTACTATACTTACTACTAGTTTATTACACCAAAAGAACAGAACTTAAAAAAGTTTATTATAGCAAAAAAAACACCCCAAAACCAAAAATAAAAAAAACAGACTCAAGAAACCACTGTACTTACTCATCAGAGTCAGCCAAAAGAAGAGACATATAAGGGTGAGGTCTAAGAGGATCTCAAAAACAAAGCTCCCGAGTCCTTTCTCCTTGGAGTTAGGATGAATCATGTCAAAAGGAGACTGCATGCACACGATTGAAGTCACATGAAAGGAGAAAAGAATGGGACAAAGGCACAGGCGATGATAACCCAAACTTTTCTAAATACAGTTTAAAAAATTAAGACAGAGACTCAAGCCCAAAATATTCAGACAGGATAAAAACAAAAGAAACCACACCTAGAAACGTGCAGCCAAACTCCTGCATACCAAAGATGAAGAGGAAAGTCGTAAAAGCCGCAATGAGGTTAGGGTGGCACTTTGTCTTCACGGAAACAAGAATCATCACAAATTTAACAGAAGAAATTGTAGAAACTAACAGAAAATAATGGAATAATTATTGAAAGTGCTGAAAGATTTAAAAAGTCACTACCAGCAATCTTTTCATACTAGTGAAAAGTCCTTCATAATTGAAGGTGAAGATATTAACCAAACAAAATATTGGAGATAAGTCATTGCCAGTAGACATGAACTACAAAAAGTATATTTTTCAGACTGAAAACATATAGTCATTTGGAAACATGGAAGTAGAAGAAGAAATAAACAGCAGAAAAAAGGAAAAAAAGTTTGAGTAAATATGAGATAATGCAATATTTACAGCAAGAATAGTAACAAGGGATCTGGAGTATAGGATGTATGCAGAAGTTAAATGTGTGAAATCATAAAAGAAAGGTGGGAAGGGATAAACAAAGATAAACTGCTATAAAATTCTCAGCATTATGTGAAATATGATGAAATATTAATGCCAGATCATGTTAATAAGAAAAGGACCGTTTTTGTAATTTAAGTTTATAACTACAAGAATGATATTAACAGGCAAAACAAAATAGTTAGGAAAAGAGATAAATGGAGTAATAAAAGTGCTTGCTTAAAACAGAAAATATCAGGAAAGGAAGAATAAAAAACAAACAGACAAAAGAGAAACTTGCCAAATATTTTACACCTTGGTATTGGTGTAGGCTGCATAAATTGCAAATAAACTTTAAAAATCTTTGAATTGTTCTGTTGCAAAGGTGAATTCTGGCTGTGTAAACTACACTTCCACAAAGTTACTGAAAAAAAGAATTGTTGGGACAAAAATAAAGCAAATATTGAGACGGTAGTCTTAATTCCATCTATCTCAGTTATTGCATTTGATGCAAGTGTACCAAATAATCTAGTAAACAGAAAGATTGCCAGACTCAATAAAAATGAGATTCAAAAATACACTTACTTCCTTTTAGTTTTAGAGACGGAATCTTGCTGTTTTGCCCAGGCTGGAGTGCAGTGGCACAATCCTAGTCCATGGCAGTATCCAACTCTTTGGCTCAAGGGATCCTCTTGACTCAATCTCCTAAGCAGCTGGGCATACTGTTGCGTACCACCATTCCTAGCTAATTTTTTTTTCTTTTGTGGAGACAAGGTCTGGCTATGTTGCTCAGGTTGATCGCGAACCATCCATCACACCAAAGTTTGAACTTAAGCATTTTCCCTTCCTGAAGACTCTGCACAAAGTCCTTGTTTTATTTTAGCAAGTTGTGAAGGAACCTGTGTGGCCCTGTCTTATGGAGTGATGAATTTGTCTATGTGTCTGGTTACTATAGTCAGCCTTGATAATAGTAACATTTTGGACTGGACAATTCTTTCCTGTGGAGGGCTCTCCAATAAGATGGCGAATTGGCCATCACGGAGGAAAGCAGAGGAACATTTAAAGCAGAGGAACATTTACATGAACATTCTGGTCAAATGCCAGAGTATAAAAATAACTATTCCCTGGAAACAGACACCGCCATCATAGAATGGAGTTCTGGAATACTTGAATAAATCTGAAATTTTATCCAAAATCTGAATTTGTTTTGAACTTCTGTGGTTACTATATCATATATTCACAATTCTAAAGAGATAATTTTCAACTGAGGAACACAGAAAATCAAGATACACAGAGACAACTGATTTTTTCTTCCTCTTCCTCTTTGTTAACAACTCTTTATATTCTTTTTTGTTGCTGTTGTTTTGAGTTGGGAGTCTCGCTCTGTCCCCTGTTCTGAGTGCAGTCACATGCTCGCGGCCATAACAGTCTCGACCTGCTGGACTCAGGTTTCCTTCCGCCTCAGTCTTCCAAGTAGCTGGAACCACAGGTACCTGCCACTATGCCTTGCTAATGTTTCTATTTATGTAGAGATGAGGTCTCGTCAAGTTACTCATGCTGGTTTCGAACCCCTGGGCTCAGGCAATCTTCTCACCTCTGCCTCCCAAAGTGCTGGGATTATAGGCTTGAGCTTTAATTACTTACATTCTTTTTTGATGATTTTTTCCTTTTTTTTTCTTTTACCCTCCCCGCACTCCTCCACCTCTGATGATTTTTCTTCTGGACATTATGGTTTAAGAAACATTCTCCTCACAAAATTTGAAATAGTTAAAATATGCCTTTAACACATTCTCCCAAAGAAGAATTTCCAAAGAGAGCTTTTTCTTCAAAGACTGGTCGCCTACGTAGGATTAAATAACAAAAAAGTGCTAAAGTAATCTGTGGTCATAGAGTCAGAATAGTTATAGCCTTACAGAAACACTAACTGTGAGGGGAATGAAAGAGCCATCCAAGCATCTGGAAATGTTCTTTCGGCCTGGATATATTTACTATGTGAAAATTCATTGAACTGTATATTTGAGATTTGTGTAATATCCTGGATGTAAGTTAAATCTCAATTTCAAAAATCCTTGCAGAATTATAGTTCTTAAGGATTATTTTATTTTCATAATAAATGATAATGCGCCAATAAATCCTAAAAAGATGATGATATAATTAAATCCCTGGTAAAATCATGATGTAATCTAATTTCTATTATTCTGCCTTGTACTATTGCTTAACTTAAATAGTATTTGTGCTATTTATTAAATTTTATAAGTACTTTGTGCTCAGAAAGTACAGTTGACCCTTGAACAACACAGAAGTTAGGAGTTCTCTGTGTAGTAAAAAATCCAGTATAATTTTTGACTCCCCCAGAGCCCATCTACCAATAGCCTACTGTTGACCAGAAGTCTCACCAATAACATATACAGTCAATTAACTCATATTTTGTGTGTTGTATGCATTATATGAGGCATTTTTATAATAAAGTAAGCTTAAACAAAGAAAATGTTATTAAGAAAATCATAACTAGGTGCAATGGCTCACACATGTAATCCCAGCACTTTGGAAGGCCGAGGGGAGAGGATTGCTTGAGCTGGAAGGCCAAGGGGAGAGGATTGCTTGAGCCCAGGAGTTCGAGGTCAGCTTGGGCAACAGAATGAGGCTTTGTTTGTACAAAAACTCAAAATATCAGCTGAATGTGGTGGTGCATGCCTGTGGTTCCAGCTCCTCGGGAGGCTGAGTCAGAAGGATCGCCTGTAACTAGGAGGTCAAGGTGTGGTAATTCGTGATTGTGCTGCCGCACTCCAGTCTGGGCGACAGAGTGAGACCCCAGACAAGAAAGGAAGAAAGGGGGAAAAAAAGGAAAGAAAGAGAGGGAGGGAAGGAGGGAGGAAAGGAGAGAGGGATGGAGGGAGGTGAGAGAGAGAGAGAAAAGAAATGCACAAAGAAGGCCGGCACAGGTGACTCACACATGTAGTTCCAGTGCTTTTGAAGACTAAAGTAGGGGAATGGCTTGAGGTCAGGAGTTTGAGGCTACCGTAAGTTATGATCACTGCACTCCAACCTGGGCAGCAGAGTGAGAATTGGTCTCAAAAAAAGGGAAAAAAATAAAGTAAGAGAAAACATGTTCACTATTCATTAAGTGGAAGTAGATCCTGATACAGGTCTTCATCCTCATCACCTTCACGTTGAGTAGGCTGAGCAGGAGGAGGAAGAGAAGGGCTTGGTCAAAGTGTCTCAGGGGTGGAAGCGATGAAGAAAGCTCACATATAAGAGGACTTGTGCACTTCAAACTCATGTTGTTCAGGGTCAACTGCACATAAAGTTCTTGCTAAAGTTACCTAGCTGCCGCATTCTCTCCTATGGTTTATGTTACCTGTCACCTACCTTTTCTATTTTTTAACTATGTGAAAATTATTAATAATAATTGTATTATATGTATCATAAGCTTTCATAACCATTAATTACAACTTAAATAAAAATAATCTATGTGGGCCAGGCATGGTGAATCATGCCTATAATCCCAGAACTTTGGGAAGCTGAGGCAGGAGAATGACTTAAGGCCAAGAGTTTGAGACCAGCCTGGGAAACATAGCAAGATCCATGACTTAAAAAAAAATTGTATTAATTAGCCAGGCATCGTAGCCAACGCCTGTAGTCCTAGATACTCAGGCGACTGAGTCTGGAAAAA
>NW_006970729.1:0-498 GCF_000164805.1 Carlito syrichta | reverse complement strand
TGACAATATTCCCCTCTCATACTCCCTGAGTGCCAAGGAGGCAGGAGTGAGTCACCCACTCTAGGCCAACGCAGCCTCCACTGATTGGTCTCCAGTGATCCTCCCACCACAGCCTCTTAAATGGCTGGAATGACAGGCATGCACCACTATGCTCAGCTCATCATTTTGGCTTCTTGAAGAAACGAGGTCTCGCAAAGTGGCCTGGGCTGATCTGGAACCCTGGGGCTCCGGGCATCATCTCACCTTGGCCTCCCATAATGCTGGGATGAAAGGCATGAACCCCAGCACCCATTCTCCACACCCCTATTTTGTCCCCACCACGAGGCCCACTCCCTTCTGATGACGTGGCACCCCAGAGAGTGCAGCCAGATTAACCCGCTGAGCCCTCCCCATGGGAGTGCCAGACGCCCCCATGAAGGTTTGATAGTCCCTCCTTACCTTTCCTGGAGGCAGCTCCTGGGAGGAGAGTGCCAGTAGACACTGGGGAATGAGGCGGGC
>NW_006970728.1:0-673 GCF_000164805.1 Carlito syrichta | reverse complement strand
TTATTCTACAGCACTTTCATAAATTAGTTTCAGGACAGTAATAACAGTTTGTAATTATAAAATTTATTTGCATGGTTTTTTTGGTTAATGTCTGTATCTCTATACTACAACTTCCAATAAGTCAAAGTTTCTGTGTCTTTTTCACATACAATTTATACCTCTGGAGACTAGCATAGTGTGTCTGTATAATAGTCTTTCAAGAAATATATGTTAGGGAATGGTGCGCGTCCTCCTGAGGGGGAAGTGCTTCTTGAACTCGCAGGACAGTCAGAACAGGGACCAAGACTGCAAACTGCTGAATAGACAGACTGTAAAGCAGAGGGAAAAGTGAACAAAACCAGAAGACCCTCATAAGGAAGAACAGGTCATTGCAGAAGAGAAATAAAAGCAACCCCACCTTCCCTCAAAAACAGAATTGAAGAGGGGGAGGGAAAGGGGTAAAGGGAGAAAAATCTACAGAAATGAAGAAAAACCAAAAGAAGAGTATGGGTCTCTCCCAGACGCCTGGGAGAGCAGACACTGAGAAAATTGACTTTGGAATACAAACAATGAAAAGTCCCCAGAATGAAGGGTCTCAAAATGCAAATGTAGATATCAAAACAATAATGGAGAGACTAAAAAGAATTGAGGAGACACAAGAAGAAACTAGGAAGGAGCTGATATCTGAGATAAG
>NW_006970727.1:0-900 GCF_000164805.1 Carlito syrichta | reverse complement strand
AGCCTGTAATTTTGAGGTTTGCAGTGAATGACAGTCGTGTCCCTGGACCCCAGCCTGGGCCACAAGGCGAGACCCTGTCTCCAAAAACATCAGAATTGTACACACATTCTCAACTTTGCATTGTGTGCTCACAGGGCGACTGGCTTTAGAGCCAGGAAAAAACGCGATTGGGGTGAATAAATGTCCCTGGATGAAGGATGTATCCCTGTCCTTTCTTGGTGGTGGTTCTCATTGCTGAGTCAGAGGGTTGACCTGCCTGTGGCACATTTCTCACCTTAGAAAGGAGAGCTGGCAGGAAGCCGGCCAGGGAGACTCAGGAACACCCACACCAAAGTGATGGCATCCATTGTGTGGGGTTATGGCTAGAAGGCACTGAGCTTGGGGGACCCTCACATGTTGGAGGGGTGGGGGAAACGACTGGGGCCAGAAGGATTGCAGAAAAATTTCTTTCTTTCTTTCTTTCTTTCTTTCTTTCTTTCTTTCTTTCTTTCTTTCTTTCTTTCTTTCTTTCCTTTCCTTTCCTTTCCTTTCCTTTCCTTTCCTCACTAGGTTGTCCAGGCTGCTCTCAAACCACCAAACTCGGGCCATCCTCTTGGCCGGTGCCTCTTAAACTGCTGCAGTCACAGGCTTTCCATTTGATCGATATCCTGGGCTTCCTGCCTGGTCTTGAACTCTATGCTGGAGGTGATCCTCCTGTCAAAACCTGCTCTCACCCAAAGCTTTGTGGGATTTGCTTGGTGTCAACATGGGTGGTTGCTATGGTGCTCAGCCTGGGCTCAATCTCTCAGGTTCCTGACATCTTCCTGTCTTGACCTCTCTGAGAGCTGAGAAGGCAGGCGTGGGTCACCCAGCTTTTCCTGATCCCTCGAAGGTTTGAGATTAACACCACCCTCCCTTTCC
>NW_006970726.1:0-4316 GCF_000164805.1 Carlito syrichta | reverse complement strand
GGGGTCAGGGCTGGCCCGCTTGAAAGTTTCCCTGAACCAGGATAAACTGATGCTATATTAAAGGAGTGCCATTCTTATGAAATTTAGATCTACATTCTCGTGCCCAGTGATATCCTTTTTGGCATTTAGGACACATTCCTTTTGGTCAAGCAGCCCCAGTAAGTGCAATGTTGTGCCATTTGAAGAGGTAACATTAAGCTTAGTGGGGCAGTTTCTACTAATGTGCCCGATTTGTCCACACACATAACATGATTGCACTGACACATTTTTCTGTTTACCTGTGCCCTGCATACCTTGAGTGATCTGTGAAAAGTTTTCTCCCTTCAATGCTGTGGCCAAAGCCATCCCTTGCATAATAGCTGGGCTTCCGTCCATGCACTGGTGGATAAAATCAGTAACCTATCCAGTTTTGCATCTGGGTCTAAGCAAAGCCTGACAAGTATTATTAGCATTTTCAAAAGCCAATTGTTTGATAAGAATTTCTGCTGTTTCTTCATTAGTAATTACCCAATTAACAGCCGTAGTGAGTCTGGAAACAAAGTCTTCATAACTTTCCTCGGCCTTTTGTTTTATATCAGATAAAGAAGAAGTCTGAGCAGTGTCTGCCAGTAATTTTTTCCACGTGGTGACAGCACAATGATTTATCTGAAGCAAAACATCTTTGGGTAGAGAAATTTGATTAGCCATTTGGGTATACATACCAGTCCCAGAGAGTACATCATGAGAAATAATGAATGACCCAGGAGGTCAATTTAAATTCTGGTCCATTTGAATTCTAACTTGATCCTCATACTTGTTTTCCACAGCAAATAAGCACTCCAGACAAACAACTTTTGGCTAATTGCTGCCAATCTGCGAGAGTCATCCAAAGAGAGGTAAACTGACCTAAAATAGTAATTTTATAAAGGTGCAAGAGGCCCATACTTTGAACTTACCTTCCATAACTCTCTTACCAATTTATACGGCAAGGGTTCCCAGTGAGCTCAATCTACTCCATCAGCACCGGGATAAAATTGTATTGGGAAACAAGCTGTGAAACTAAAATCTCCTTCTTTCTCTGCTTCAGCTCATACTGCCTGCATACCGAGAGGAAAGACAGGAGCCGCAAGGGCATTACTGGCATTATTAGGCAAATTTTTTGGCTTTAGGACTTTAGCATTGAAAGGAGCAGCCTATGGGAGGGAAGGTGCAGGGTTGACTGTAGGAGCACTGATATGATACCTATCAGCTTCTGCCTCGGGTTCAGCTTCATCCTGTGGAGATAATTTATCATTGTCATTATAATCAGGGGGAGCCGAGGCTGCTGCAAAGAGAAAAGTTTCTTCATCATCCTCTTCATCAGTAGCAACCTTCTTAGAAGGAAATTTCTCATAATCATGTTGAGGATCTAAGGCATCTTTAACTAGATTCCACAAAGAAAAGGCATCAAGTGGGACCTTATCAGGCCCACACTGTGAATAATACAACTGTAATTCTTCTCTGACTTTTAGCCAAGTAACTAAACTCACTGTACCTTCTTCTGGAAACCAAGGGCACTGCTCCTGAACAACATTCAGGAATCAAGGTAGATTAGAGGAAGAAACTTTAGCTCCACATTTAGACAAAGTAGTAATTAGAATGCTGAAGAAAATTTTCCGTTCCTTAGACTCGCTCTGGCCCATGATTAGATCATGGCTCTGGTGTCTAAAAACCAATCCTTACCCGTCTCACTCGGTCTGTCTCTACAGAGGGGTCTGCAGCACCCTGGGTAAGATCCTAGCCACCCTGAAATGAGAAAAAAACCTACCTTTCCAGGGCCCCATGTTGGGCACCAGTTTCAGAGGGCCAGCCCCTGAAGAGAGATTTAGGAGGTCCCTTGGAAGGTGTGATGGTATCGGTGACTCATAGGGATAGATATTAAAAGAAAGAAAGAGACTGGGGGAGAAAGAAAGAAACTGGACTCTGTTTAGGGCAGAAGCCATTTATTGGGGGTTTACAGCGTGTATTTTTCCCAAATTTTACACAGGCAGTCTTACAAGTCTTCCATGTGAACACAAAGCCAGGTGCAGGAGGGGTGTCCCCCACCCACCAGGTGTTTCCTCAGGCATGAGGAAGAACAATTTCAATTAAATCACAAAACCTTTACATGGACACAAAGCCAGGTGAATGAGGAGCATCCCTCACCCACCAAGTGTTTGCTGGAGTAAGAGGAAGGGCAATCCCAATTAAATCACAAGACATTTGCATGAACATGGGACCAGGTGGATGAGGGGGCATCCCCCAGCCACCAGGTGTTTTCCCAAGCATGAGGAATGAGGATCCCAAAACTATCTCACTCTTCCTCATGCTTGGTTAATATTTCTCAAAAGCAATATAACAATTCTAATATCATAATATTCTAATAATCAGTAACTTTTAAAACCTATGCATACACAACATCTAATAACTAACCTAAATCTCAATTTCTCTCTATTTTACATTAATTCTACCTACACTGTAGAAACTCTTAATTATAGCCCAAACGAATTCCTAAGGAATGTGGCCCAGTCAAAAGATCACCGTTTCTGGGAATAATTGATTACAATCTCTTAACAAAATGGCTGTGCCAAAATCCTATAAATCTATTTTAACTTTTTATAAAAGTTTCTAATTCCTAATCCTGATCATCAGCAATAAAGCTTCTAAAAAATAAAACCCAAATATAAACTGTAAAATGTATTAAAACTGAAGATGCAGAAAATGGAAACAATGTAATTTCTAAAGTTAGCTGTATTCTTATTAAACCTCAAATGATCATGTTTGATCATGCTTGAACTGACATAATTCACTGATGTAGCATAACCTATTCTATAATACTTCCTATGAATAAAATAAATTCAATTTCTATAAGTAGAAATTACCCTATAATAACTGTAGCTAAAAACCATTTTTTAAAAAAGCAGCCTGATCCAAAGTATGCACTGGGCCCTTAGGAATGTGGCCCAGCCCAAAAGTTCATGCTGGGCCTTTAAGAATGTGGCCCAGCCCAAAATTTGCACTGGACTGTTTCTTGTAGCTCTAAATATTTATGTGTATTATTAAGGTTGAAACAGCACTTTGTATGTATATACTAATTCTACAACTATACTATTAAATCTTTAAAGAAGCTTGTACTGTATTAAAGGCTCCCAAATGTGACCTCAGTTTGAATTATGTTAAGTTTAATGTCAAAACCGCAGTCTGTGAGAAACGGGAACAATGGATGCCTAAAGTAAGCCAAGCCTGTCGTACTCTCAGAACTTCATGCTTAGATCATCAAAGTCCCTGCTAGTGGAACATGCCATACAGCAAAGAAGGGAAGAGGGAATGGACCTTCAGCTCCTGAACTCATCCTGGTGGTCTCAGGGTCCTCAGCCTGCCTGTATCCCTAATGCTCAGGCAGGTCTCCATGGCCGGCTCCCAACACTCTAGGAAAGAAAATTTTAAGAAAATATAAAGCCTCAACCCTTCTATTGTATGTTTCTGTTGTTACACATACATTTTTGTAGCTAAAGCCTTTGGCTCAAGTAAATGTTGACCAGTAACCTAATTTTTGTGTATACACTCAAATGATGTTCAACTGTCAATTTATTGTGGTCTGTGTCTTTGCTTATGAATATTGAATTCACCACACATTGTTTGTGTCATGTTAATAAAGAGGATATATATGATTCTTAACAAAAACAGTGCAAATGTAACATTTGCAGAGAAGAAAAGTGCACAGCAGACAGTGGGCAACCCAAAGCTATAGAAAACAGGTCCCCCTGAAATCATTGCTGAATACTGACCTTCAGATTCCCGTATTAGTGAATCTTGGAGTAGACACTGAGATCTTATGAAAAGGTGGTGGTGGAGAGCAGAACACAGCACCATCCCTCCTCATTTGTGACCTAGGAGGTGACCACATACCTGCTGGCTTCATTATAATATGGTGGTAATTTAACTTGTCTGGAGTAATTTTACTTGTAATTGTAGAATGTGGTGCCAGCGTTGTTCACATTTGTTAGTTACCACCCTCCTGTGTTAATAAAAGTAGTGTGTGGCCTATCATCTCAGAAAACCACTAGGAATACTACTCTTTGCCCTGCCTCTAATGTGTAATTAGAACCTGAGTTGTATACATTTCCCTTTATAAAATCACCGAGGGCAGTTCTGTATTGTATTACATTGAATAAAATTTGGGATTTGAAATTGACACACTTGAATATTAATCTGATGTTATATCTATGCAAAGTGTTGATCATGTGGACTAGTTTCCCCCCTTGTTGATATCAGACAATGTAAGAGAAGTAAGATAATTACAGAATAAAATGTTTAAC
>NW_006970725.1:0-808 GCF_000164805.1 Carlito syrichta | reverse complement strand
AATTGGGCCCCAAATTATTTTTTTTGTGCACCTCATATTATTATTATTATTTTTTTGAGTTGGTGTCTCACTCTGTCACCCAGACTGGTGTGCAGTGGCTGCTCCTGGCCACCACAGCCTTGACCTGCTGGGCTCTGGTGAGCCTACCGCCTCAGCCTTCCAAGTAGCCAGAATTACAAGCATGTGCTACCACGCCCAGCTGATTTTTTGATTGTTGTAGAGATGAGGTCTCACTGCCCAAGCAGGTCACGAGCCTGCGGGCTCAGGCAATCCACTCACTTCAGCTTCCAAAAGGTGTGGAATTACAGGCTAAGCCACCGAGCCCAGCTGTGTGCCTCATTTTAAATGCTTGGTGATTAAAAGTATTAGATTAACCAGATACTTTGTTGGAGAGTACAGAATTATGTCTTAGATAGAGAAAATACTAGGGGATTCAATGGAAATACTCTTTTAAAATATAAATTGGGCTAAAATATAATGGGAATATGATTTTATATTTCCTTCAAATATAAAAGGGAAACTTATCCCTAAGGATTGCACATCTGTAGCATTTAATCAAAATTAAAAAGCAGAAAATACAGTGTGCACTGAGGAAATGTACACAAATTTTAAGAATGGAGAAAGCTGTGTTAAATTACGATACTGTTTTATTTTCTAAAATTTTAAAGATTTATTATGCATTTTGCCTTTGAATAACACTTAAGTATACTAAATCTCAAGGTTCAGTTTTCTAAGAATAATATAGATCTGGAATCTTAAAAAATTTCAATTTAAGCAGAATAAAACATTCAGAATTTATGTGAGAAAC
>NW_006970724.1:0-768 GCF_000164805.1 Carlito syrichta | reverse complement strand
CAAGAGCTACAAACATAGTTTCATTACATGTTTATTAAAATGTATTACCATTGTACTTGGTCTGGTGGGGAACATATTGCCCAATTTGTTTTTCTGGGGTCTGTGAATGTCTAATTCAAGTACTAACACCCTTTATGCCCCTTCCTAGATCCGAAAGAAATTCGCAGTGATGCAAGGTCATTATTCTTTTTGTTCTTTGAAAATTGGGCAATGTCTGATGCTCAAGAAAACGGTTTCAAAGTACAGTCCGGAGTCACACACCCCACAGTTATGTGTGTGGTGCAACTGAAAAGGCTAGCTGCCCAATAAGCAAAGTGATGACTTGGTGCCCCGTCTTTGGGTGTTTGCACAACTTTCAAACAGTAAAAATGCTGAAAATACTGCACAGTCGTCAAGAGCTGTGACAGTATCTTGTTGGAGGCAGAGGGGTGGGAAGTTTTGCATGAGCAAAACTTGAGACGATTTCAACATGGCCGATGTTGAAAGCCTTAACTTGTAGTCTACTCTTGAAAAGATTCCAAATGACTTCATAAAATCAACTCACAGCAATCGAAGCAGGTTTCATGTTCCCTTGACAAAGAGGGACCAGGAAAGAAAAGAAAGATGACATGTACTTTTCTTTTGGAATCATGAAGTGTGGCATTCAACTTTTTCTCCTTCTAGGGCTAGTGTCTTGAGGTGTATAAGAAGAAAAGGCACTTGGTTTGGGGTGTGTGTGTGTGTGTGTGTGTGTGTGTGTGTAAAAGTGAGGAAAAATAGAAGACCCAG
>NW_006970723.1:0-672 GCF_000164805.1 Carlito syrichta | reverse complement strand
CTCCAGGAAAGGTAAGGAGGGACTATCAAACCTTTGTGGGGGCGTCTGGCACTCCATGGGGAGGGCTCAGCAGGTTAATCTGGCTGCACTCTCTGGGGTGCCACGTCATCAGAAGGGAGTGGACCTCGTGGTGGGGACAAAATAGGGGTGTGGAGAATGGGTGCTGGGGTTCATGCCTTTCATCCCAGCATTATGGGAGGCCAAGGTGAGATGATGCCCAGAGCCCCAGGGTTCAAGATCAGCCCAGGCCACTTTGCGAGACCTCGTTTCTTCAAGAAGCCAAAATGATGAGCTGAGCATAGTGGTGCATGCCTGTCATTCCAGCCACTTAAGAGGCTGTGGTGGGAGGATCACTGGAGACCAATCAGTGGAGGCTGCATTGGCCTAGAGTGGGTGACTCACGCCTGCCTCCTTGGCACTCAGGGAGTATGAGAAGGGAATATTGTCAGAGCCTGGGAGCTCAAGACCAGGGTGGACACCATATCAAGTCCCCACTGCAACCCCAAGTAAAACACAGAAAATCTTGGATGAGGGCAGACTCAGGTGAGGATCGCCTCTGGCTCAGAGTTTTATACCAGGCAGGAAGACCAGGATGTGGACCAAATGTATACCTTGTGATCACAGCAGTTTTGGAGACTCAGGTCAAGAGGATGGCCTGAGTTGTATAGCTTG
>NW_006970722.1:0-11179 GCF_000164805.1 Carlito syrichta | reverse complement strand
CCGAACCCACAGGTTCAAGACCAGCCTGGGCAACTCGGTGAGCACTCATCTCTACAATAAATCAGAAAATCAGTTGGGTGTGGTAGCACGAGCTTGCAGTTCTGGCTACTTGAAAAGACTGAGGTGGAAGGATCGTCCCAGCAGGTCGATGCTGGGTGGCCATGAGCGTGTCACTGTACTCCAGCCTGGGCAACAGAGTGAGACTCCAACTCAAAAAAAGAAAAAAGAGAAGAACAATTATAAGTAGATTCACATAAAAGTTTAATTCCAAGTTTAGAATACGTAGTAATAGCATGCCAAATATAACATTACAAAGGTTGCCTATAGAAAGCAAAAGGAAGGACCTGGGGAATGGGAATAACAGGAAACTATATACTCATGCACACTTCCAGGCACACATGCATGCACGCATAATACATACATATTTAAATGCAAGTACCCATGCATATATGCACAAAACAAGTGAGAGATCTATATGGACTAATGATGATAGTGTACCATAAATTGAGGAGTTGGCAAACAGAACATTCTACATCTGAGTGTAAAAATTATAAAAGTAGGCTGAGCTTCGTGTCTCAGTTTGTAATCTCAGCATTTTGGGAGGCCAAGGTGAGTGGATTGCCCAAGACCTTGTCTCTACAAAAAATAAAAATAAATTATAAAAGTAAATCATCCAAATTCAAAATTATATACAAATAAAAAAGGTAAGTGCAATCTAAAACATTTTACATTCAATGTACAATCATAGAGAATTAACTTTGAGCATTTTTTGATATGATATAAAATATTGACATCTCACTTTAATGTAGATAACTTGTCTAGCCATGTTACTTATTCTTCTCAGGCTGATAGTCATAGAAGCCATGGTATTGCCAATTTTTTTTTTTTATTTTAAAGCAACATACCCTGGAATTGACAACATTGGAAAGAATGTTTACATAATAGACAAATTTTTCATAAAGCATATTTAAAAATTTTATCCATTATACATGAATAATCATTAATGAATTTTTGCCTAATTTTAGGTATGAATATGGGCTATGTCATAATGTGATTTTTTTTGGTAAGGTATTTATCAATGCAATAGTCAGTCATTTTGTTTATTCATTCCTTTTGCCATGTTAAAAAAAAATCATCTGTTTAAAAGTAAAGAGATATGTTTATGTATATTATAATTAACTGTGGAATAAATAAAACATTTATTTTAATGATTGCCTAACAAAGAGAGATCACATGATGAGAGAGTATATAGCAATGCTCACTTATTGTTTAAAAAATGTATATATATATGTATATATATACACATACATATATACACATATGTAAGTGGAGACCCCCCAAAAAAACAATTATTTTTGGAAGGCAGGACCCTTGTAGTATAGACTTCCCCTGCTAGGTAAGAGTTTCGGGAACACACCGGCATCAGTGTACCAGCTAGCATTTGTTGAGAGAGACTGCTTTCTACTTCAACGAGATTTTGTTTTGAGATTCTTTCAATGCATTTGCCTATTTCATGGTGGTTGATAATATAAGAGCACCTGCCCACACCACATTAAGTGTTCAGCAGATTTTGACCCAAAACGACATGACCCCTCTACTCCTCCCTCCCTGTTAACTGTATCTCGCCCCAAACAACTTTTTTTGTTTCGCCGTGAAAAAATGTTCTCAAAGAAAAACATTCTGCCAATGTAAAAGAGGTGAAGCAAAAACTGACAGAAGCACTACAAAAAATCAAAATTGACAAGTTTGAAAATGGTTGTGAGCAGTGGAAAAAGCATCTTAATCGGTGTATTGCATCAGAGAGTACTTTGAAGGTCACTGAAGTTTAAACATGTAAGAATAAATAAGTTTTTAATCAATGAATTCCAGTTTGGGGGGCAGTCTCCCGTAAGATATATATACATAGTCCTTGCAGACAGTTCTGCTTCTTGGTCTTCATTTAACTAGCTGGTTCTTCTGTTTAGATCTCATTTCTAAGTTCATATCCTTAGTGAATCCTTCCCTGATCTCCAAATATAAGAAAGCACTTTCATCATTCCAATCTTAGTAGCATGTTAGTAAATTATTTCAAATTCTCTCTCCCTTTTTCTGATCTTCTTGATTATTGTCTTTAGATATAAGCCCCATGGAAGCTGAATGTTTTCTTGTTTTTTACTATATTCTCAGCTCCTAAAATATCTAATACATGGCAAGTATTCAAAAACATTTGTGGAGTGAATGATGAAATAGCGAAAGAATTATTATGAGTAATATGTTACTATAGCACTATGCTATAAGCTACTATAGTGTAAGCTACTATTATAACATATTTAGCACATTTTTAAAAAGTGACCTTTTGGGAGTTGTTTCTAATTAACATATACATACATTTTGAAGTTATTTTTAAAATTAATACATCTGCTTCAATAGGATTTTTAATGAAAAGTAATAGTAATCTGTCTTACCCTTCCCCTTCTCTAGTTCTAAATCTCAATAGCAAAAAAAAAAAATTGGCATTTCTATTTTTAATTTTTTTATATGTTTCTATCTTCCTGTATTGTGCTGGCCTTGCTTTATATTCATCATACTTGCGGCATTTCCTATTGACTTTTTTCCTCAGATAAAGATCTAGATTACTTATACCTATTATCCATTCCCTCTTTGAGCCCCATATCTAGTAAAATTCCATCACAATGATCACATCCATCACCACTGAGTCCTGAAATTTCACAAACAATTTTTAAATCTACAGACACCATTTTTGATGGTCCATTTGTTATCTTCCTTGTCTTCTGCCATTTCTTGCTCTTCCTTCCTATTATCTGTACATTACTTTGACATAGTAGATAACATCTGCATTTTAAATTTAACAATACGTTTATCCTAAAAATAAAACCAAAACATAGTATTTTGTTTTGTTTTGCTTGATTCGGAGTCTCACTCTCTCACCCAGGCTGTAGTGCAGTGACACACTCACAGTTACTGCAGGCTTGACCTTCTCAGAGAATCCTTCTGCCTCAACCTTCTAAGTGCCTGAACTACAGGTGTGTGCCAACACGCCTGGCTAATTTTCTTGATTTATTGTAGAGACAGGTCTCGCCAAGTTGTCCATGCTGGTGTGAATCCCTGGGTTCAGGAAATCCCCTTGCCTGGTCTCAAAGTGCTGGGATTAGGGGTGGGAACCACCACACTTGGCCAGTGTTTTTATTTTTATTTTTTAATAATATACTGTTTACCACAAAACTAAGCCATGTATACAGGTATAGGGTCACACAATGTCAAGTTGGAAAATAGGCATATTTTTCAACTCTCTGGCAAATGTCTTCAATATTCCTCATATTTTCAATCATTTTGTTTATTCTAGCAGTTTCTTATCTTTTTTTCTTTGAGTTGGAGTCTCACTCCTTCGCCTAGGCTGGAGTACAGTGGCAAGCTCACGGTCAGCCCAGCACCGACCTTCTGGGCTCTAGCGATACTCAGTCTTCCAAGTAGATGTGCACTACCATGCCTGGTTATTTTTTATTTTATTGTGGAGAGGAGATCTTGCCAGTTTACCCGGACTGGTCTTGAACCAGCAGGATCAGGCAACTCCCTCGCCTGGACATCCCAAAGTGCTGGGATTACAGGCTGAGCCACGGAGCCCGGCCTTAGTTTATTTTCTTTACTAAATACTTTCCAAGCCTGACTCGGTGGCTCAGCCTGTAATCCTGCGCCTTTGGGAGTCTGAGGTGAGTGGATTGCCTGAGCCCGAGGGTTCGACACCCACCGGGGCAGCGAGACCTCATCTCTACAATAAATCAAAAAATCAGCCGGGCGTGGTAGTGCATGCCTGTAATTCCGGCCACTCGGAAGGATGAGGCGGAAGGATGACCGGAGCCCAGCAGGTCGAGGCTGCGGTGGCCAGGAGCGGTCACTGCACTCCAGTCTGGGCGACCAAGTGACAGTCCAACTCAAAACACAAACACACACACAAGAAAACGAAATCAAGCTAAATACTTTCCACTTGGAGGCATCCACTTTTCAGCACTAGCATGAATTGGCATTTCCTGGTCTTACAGCACCATTGTTTAACTGGGACAGCACTTGGCTCTTCTCTTTGGTTTACCTAATGTGCATTTGAATCCCATGACTACCCTCTTCCTTGATTTAATTATTCTTTTTTTCAAGATTTTATTCTCAATTGAATGACTAAGGAAATGTTCATGGAATAAATTTAGTTTAGTTTTAATTTTTCTGTCTGGAATGCTATTTTTCCCCTCACATTTGTCTAGATATAAACCTCTAGTTGAATCTTTTCTCCTTATAACTCAAGCATCTATTCCAGTCCCTCTGTATTCTTAATATTAATAATGACAAACCAAATACCAGTCAGATTCTTAATTCTTTGTAGGGTATCTTTTTATTTATTTCCAGAAGATTTTGGGGGAACATTTTGCTTTTTCTCTGGGGAATTTTTCCACTGCACTTCTTTCATGATTCCCTTCCTCGTTTCTTCTTGATATTGATGTTTAAGATCTAATTTTTCTACTGTGCTACTGTCTTATTTTTAAAATATACGTTTAGTTTCATTGCTCTTGATAATCAAGTTTTCCTTTCTTTATAGGATTATGTTTTTAAGAATGCAATAGGTTTTATTGCCTCTCTCTAAGGATATATTTTAGTACTTTCTTCTCACTTTCCTCTCTGTTTTCTGAGTTACAACTTTTGTTGGTGTTTTTTTCCCCTCCTAATTTATGTTTGTCTTTCTCATTTGTGTCTTTTGCTTTCTGTAACTATCTAAGGATCCTTGATAGTATTTTTATATTTAAGAAATATACTAGCCGAGCTCGGTGGCTCATCCTGTAATCCCGTGCTTTGGGAGGCTGAGGTGAGTGGATTGCCCAACCCGCGGATTCGAGACCCACCTGGGCTACTTGGCGAGACCTCATCTAAGCAATAAATCAAAAATCAGCCGGTCATGGTAGCGCACACCTGTATTTCCAGTTACTTGGAAGGCTGAAGCGGAAGGCTCACCGGAGCCCAGCAGGTCGAGGCTGCGGTAGCCGGGAGTGGCCACCACACTCCAATCTGGGCAACAGAGTGAGACTCCAACTCAAAAAGAAAGAAAGGAAGAAAGAAAGGATGAAAGAAAGAAAGAAATATGCTGCTGGGCGCGGGATAGCTCATGCCTATAATCCCAGCACTTTGGGGAGGCAAGAGGATTGCCTGAGCCCAGGGGTTCGAGACCAGCCTGGGCAACTTGGCAAGACCTCATCTCTACAATAAATCAAAAAATTAGCTGAGCATGGTGATGCATGCCTGTGGTTCCAGTTTCTTGGAAGGCTGAAGTGGAAGGATTTCCTGAGCCCAGCAGCTCGAGGCTGCGGTGGCTGTGAGTGTGCCACTGCACTCCAGCCTGGACAACAGAATGAGAATCAAACTTAAAAAAGAAAGAAAGAAAGAAATATGCTTTTCCAGTCTCTATCTAAGTAGAGCTTGTTTTATGGCAAGTGCCAAAAGCTGAGTTCTCTGATCTGGAATACAAATGATTATGCTAGCTTTCACAGTTACAGTTTGAGATTGTTTTAGGAATCACCATTTTACACATGTAGTCATTCTTACTTGTCAAGTTTTTTACTTTGCTAACCAATTTTTTAAAACTTGCTATCATTGCCTTCTTTGCAATAAACTTACTATAGGAAAATATTACTTAAATTATGTGTATACACTGAACATCAGAGTTAAGCATATTGTTCTCTGCACATTAAAAATGCCACTCTTATTGGAAGAGTGCAACAAAACACAATATCAAAGCAAAGAATCGAGGTCATATTTCGGGAATGGTAAATCTGGGATGTAAGTTATACATTAACATGTCATATAACAGCAAATACAATATCATCAAATTGTTTTTCGAAAACTTCAAATTAGTTTAAACAAACAACAACATTAGGTGAAGGTGCCTATTTCCCACATTCTCTTAAATATAGTTTCAATATTTTAATCTTTGCATTTATTAGGAAAAAAATATTATCTTGGATATTTTTTATGCTTCCTGGTCATTGTTATTCACTCAACAAATCATTTCCTTTTTAAATTTTTATCTTATTCTTAAAATCTCTTTTTTATTAATTATTAGATATTTTCGTATATAAGGGAAATTATGATTATGCTGTAAATATTTTTGTCTGTTTTATAATTTATCTTCTAACTTTGTTTATGACATTTTAAAATATGAATTCTCATTGTTTTTGGCCAAGCTAATCAATCAAACTAAATCTTGGACCTTCAGTATTCTTAAATTGACGTTTGGAAAAATCTCTCCCTTTTTCAGGTATGAAGGGGCATTTGTACCATTCAGCTTGCTTTCCTGTCTCAATTTGTGCTATATTTTGCAGATATTCATTATAGTTTATATTTGGAAGTAATAGCAATTTAATTATTTCATTAAAATAAAAATTTTTGGTCTGCTTTCCTTTTCATTTTGTTTTGTTTGGGTATGATATGAAGGAGGAAACAAAAATAAATGCTGAAAATAGTAGAAAATAATAGCAAAAGTTCCCATAGGGTTTTTTTTCCTCCACTGTACATACTCCACCTACTCCACCTCCCCCCAAAAAAGGGAATAAAAAGTCCATTTAGTGTTTGGACATTATCATGTTAAAGGTTTTTTTTTTCCATCTTGGAGAAAAATCATATTATCACTTTGTGTATCTTCTCTAGAAATAAGGCTTTTCTTAAAAAAAAAATTTACTCAGAGATTCACCTGTGTTTCTCAATTGAATTTTAGAAATTCTTCTTCCAGTCCCATGTCTCTTCAAATTGTATTTTAAGCTGCTTATGCCTCTGAATTCCAGACTTACAGATCTAACTTTTCACAACATGTCTATTCGAGTCATAAACTGGCATCTCAAACTTCTCAGATAAAATTGGCATCTAATAATCCACATTACCTAAAGCTGTTACTCCTCCAGACCTCCAAACTCCGCAATAGTCACCTCTCTGAACTCCATTGCTTAAACCGTACATCTTGGACTCATGGTTGATTTGTTTCTTTCTCTCCGACCTAACATCAATTCAATTAAAAAAAATGCAGTTTCTATCTTTAACATAAATCTAGAAATTTGTCCTTTCACATTATGTCACTTTCCACTCTAAGCCACACCACTTTGATTTTTCATCTGAAATATTGAAAGTGAGTCCTTACTGGTCTTCCAGCTGCATCCTTACCATTCTGTGATCCATTAGCCAAACAGAAGCTAGAATAAACTTTGTAAAATTCAAAGCAAATTACATTGCTCCTTTCCTTAACTTTCTGGTGACTCTCATTTCACTTTGAGTTGTATTTAAAATAAGGTCTTTGCACTCACTGTTTCCTGTGTAGAACACTTTTTGCTAGTAACAGCACAGTGTGCTTCTTGTTCCTTCAGCTATCTCCTCAATATCTTCTCATACAATCTTCCTCCACCCTCCACTATCTAGCCTCATCACTTTACTTTTTTTCTTCATAGCATGCATCACTCCTGCCATAGTCCAGACTCATTTGTTGTTTACTACCTAGCTTCTCTGACTAGACTATGAGTATCATGACAGCAGAAACGTTTTCTGGTGTGTTTGCTGCTGTATACCCAGAACTTATAACAATGTTGGTGGATACCCAATAAATATTTGTTGAGTAAACTTACCCTATATATCTTACTAAATTTATTCTTGTAAATATATCCTTTGACTTGTTTTTAAGTTTTGTTTTTATTCTGATGAAAGAGGCATTTTTCTTCCTTTTTTTCTATTTTGTGATTACATGGTATATGAGATTGTACTTAGGAAGCTATTGTTATTTGAACTGTGTGCCTATTCAAAGGACTGAAGTACTTTGTTTCTAACATTTTAGTTAAATCTCTTATACCTTCTGGCATAAAATCATGTCACTGACCCTTTGCTTTTTAGTTTCACTGTTCTTTATTTCTTTTCTATCACAAACTTCTTAATTATTGGTATAAATAATTTTATTTCAGTATTACTGTTAAATAAAAATAGCATTCAAATTTAAATGGCTAAAAGTATAACTGTATTTATCAGTAAAATTAATAAAATAAACAAGTTATACATGCAAAATACCTTGGCTAAATACCAAATATCAGTAAATATAGAGCAGTGCCAGATGTGGTAGCTCACACCTGTAATCCTAGCACTTTGGGAGGCAGAGGTGAGAGAATTACCTGAACCCACAGGTTTGAGACCAGCCTGGGTAGCTTGGTGAGATCTCGTCTCTACAATAAATCAAAAAAATTGGCTGGGTGTGGTGGTACCTGTCTATAGTTTCAGCTATTTGGAAGGATGAGGCGGAAGGATCGCCTGAGCTCAGCAGGTCTAGGTTACAGTGGCTGTGAGTCTGTCATTGCACCCCAGCATGGGTGGCAGAGAGCCCGACTCAAAAATCAAAACAACAAGGAACAGTGATATCTATAATTTTTTTTTGAGTTGGACTCTCACTCTGTCAACCAGGCTGGATTACAGTGGCATGCTCATGGCCACTGCAGCCTCTTCCTGCCCCAGCAGGTGATCCTGCTGCCTCAACCTTCCAAGTAGCTGGAACTACAAGCATGCACCACCATCCCCAGTTAATTTTTGATTTATTGTAGAGATGAGGTCTCACCAATTTGTCCAGGCTGATCTTGAGCCACTGAACTCAGGAAATCTCACCTCGGCCTCCCAAAATGCTAAGATTACAGGTTTGAGCCACCATACACAGCCATATTTATAAAATTTTATATTGAAATCCCTAATTATAGTATTAAATTGGATGTTCAATGTAATACTATAAGAAAAAGACTGACAGTGCTGGGAAACTATGGGGGGGAAGGAGATGGGATTAACAGTAGCAATATCTGTCTGGGGATGGGGAAACACCTCTTATCAACAGGTGCCTGAATGGAACATAATTGTATACCTAACCCTTAACTGTACCCCACAACATCATAATAAAAAATATTTTTTCAAAAAGAAAACCCTAATTATAAGCCTTGTTTTTATTATGAGTGGATGCTGGCAAATCAAACACATTTCTGGACAAAAAAGTTGAAGTCACTGATGGCTATTTTTTCTTGACATAGCATGGTTCTTACATAACATAATGTGGTTCTTAAAAGTACACATTCTTTATTCTGAGATTAGATTTATAACATAGATCATTATCTCTTACTACAAAAATTATCCTAATCTTATATAGTTTGGAGATGGCATTAATATAATTTACTATAGCATGCAGCATAATATAAATATAACTTTATTCCATAAAGACGTTATAGAGAAAGGCATTATATAGTCATTTCCCGTGAATTTTTTTTAATATTAGAGAACAACAGAAGAGACATAAAGATCATTTTGTACCCTACTCTGCAGAAGAAGTAACTGAAACCCGAAAAGAAATGCTGACATTACTATTAGAAAATAGAAAAGATAGCCAAAACCCTGTTCATCTGTTTCTGAGTTCAAAAGTTGCAGCATTTCACTCAGGAGTGCCTATTTTTTGTGTCAAACTTCTGTACAGCACTTTAAATTGTAGGACTTAACAGAAAACTCAAGGTGACTATGTCTAAAACTGAGGTCAACATCTGTCTTGAAAATGAAGTTTTCTCTTGTAATTGCCAATTCCATAAATAACATCATCATTCTCTTCTTTTTAATTTTTTTATTTTATTAAAATGTGGAGTACAGTTCAGGGTTAGGTATACAAGTGGTAATCATACAGGTAAAGTTTGGGCCTCCCTTTGGTCTCCACTTTGCCTAGTTTGAGATTAGGCACCTTTATTGATATTGTTTCTCCCTGCCCCCACCCTGATCAAAATTCTCTTGATCATCTATCTAGCACTTCTTCTTCCTCCTTCACCAAGTAGCAAATCAGCCAACATGTGTTAATATTTATAAGCTACATTCTAACTGATTTCCTTCTAACCATGTTCCTTTATCATTATATATGTTATAATAAGAATCCAAATTCTTTAGTGTGCTGCTAAAATTTCTTATGTGACTCTTGCCTAACTCTCTAGCCAACGTCTCTCAGCCAAGTCACATTTAACCTTAGTTCCTGGGCATCAGGTGTCTGAAGCTGTTGTACTTTTTTAAAATGCTGCTTATACTACTTGGAGTGCACTGTCCCTCCCCTCCCAATCTTTGTCTTGCTGTGGTTAGTCACAAAACAACTCAGCAATTAAGACTCAAGTGCTGAATGCCAGACTAACATTTCCTAAAGTACGATGATTATATGTTGCCCTTTTTATATATTCCAGTGCCTGGGACAATGTATGACACACATATATATTTAATAACTGTATTAATTTATTACTTTGACTCACATACCACCAAAAAGCCAGAAGAGAATATCCCAGCAGATTTCTAAATTTCTAGCAGGGTTAAGTAAAGATAATAAAAGGTTAAAATTAGAAGATTTCTATATTCTAAAAAAAAGAACATAGTTGTATGAGTGTCTGAATTTTTTAGATGAAATTATGCTCATGGTCCAATTTGCATAAGTAGCTATTTTAAAAGAAGTCATCAGATATCTAAGTATTTAATATTTAAAATTAAAAAACAATGGAGTGAGAAATTATGCATATATACCAATATGAGTAAATGTAATTGTAAAATGAAAAAGAGAATGTTGCAGTGCTGATGATGCAAAGAGAGGTCAAATCTGAAAACAAGGGGCTTTTGGTGCTCCAGCAAGTTTGACAATTCATGTGAATTATTTGGTAACTAATTCTCTTTAAATTAATTCATATGATGAATAAGATGTGGTCACTGTGTCCTTGTGTACCACAAAGGCCAAGATGGAAAAAAAAATGACGTTCATTATTTATGATGAATAATGAATTATGCTATTTGTTTATTACTGGGAATCATTCAAGGAGAATGGAGAGAGCTAGATAAAAATAGTTAAAATTATTTAAATTCTTCGCTTCAGAAAATGTTATTTTATGTTTACTTTTATTTGAAGACATTTTTCTATAACTTTATCTTTGTCAAGTTTGGTAACTTCATCCTGTTCTGACTTCAAAAGTATACCAAAATACCCCCAAGGATCTTGCACACACTCTGAAAGGAGAAAAAAGTCTGAAAGTTTAGGTGGAATTAATGTTAAGAAGATTCTAATAAAAATATCTGTTTTCAGGTAGTTATTTGCCTGAAACTGACTTTTTTTCTTTCTTATTTTGTGTCATTT
>NW_006970721.1:0-649 GCF_000164805.1 Carlito syrichta | reverse complement strand
CAAGAAGCCAAAAGATGAGCTGAGCATAGTGGTGCATGCCTGTCATTCCAGCCACTTAAGAGGCTGTGGTGGGAGGATCACTGGAGACCAATCAGTGGAGGCTGCATTGGCCTAGAGTGGGTGACTCACGCCTGCCTCCTTGGCACTCAGGGAGTATGAGAGGGGAATATTGTCAGAGCCTGGGAGCTCGAGACCAGGGTGGACACCATATCAAGTCCCCACTGCAACCCCAAGTAAAACACAGAAAATCTTGGATGAGGGCAGACTCAGGCGAGGATTGCCTCCAGCCCAGAGTTTAATACCAGGCAGGAAGACCAGGATGTGGACCAAATGTAAACCTTGTGATCACAGCAGTTTTGGAGACTCAGGTCAAGAGGATGACCTGAGCTGTATAGCTTGTGGGCAGCCTGGGGAACCTAGTGAGGAAAGAAAAGAAAGAGGGAAAGAAAGAAAGGAAGGAAGGAAGGAAGGAAGGAAGGAAGGAAAGAAAGAAAGAAAGAAAGAAAGAAAGAAAGAAAGAAAGAAAGAAAGAAAGAAAGAAATTCATTATTTTGCAAACATATTGCCCCAGACCTTTACCCCATCTCTCACACATGTGAAGGTTCCCCAGGTTGGCACCCTCCGGTCCAAGCAAGACCAATTCCGGCCC
>NW_006970720.1:0-1235 GCF_000164805.1 Carlito syrichta | reverse complement strand
TTTCTTCCCTATATTAGCCAAATACTTAATGCTGCAAATGAAAACTTAAAAAGGGGAAAGATATGATTCCACATAGACTCCTTCCTTTTTATTCCTTGTGTACTCATTAGTAAAGTGTAAAGTAGAGAGTGTTTGTATCTATTGATAAGTTTAAATATAAAATTTAGTTGGGGGGCACATGTCATCAACAAGGCTACCTGCATAATGAACATTTGTATGCCTAACCCTGAATTGTACCCTACATTTTTAAAATAAAAAAACTAAAAAAAAAGTTTAGTTCATTTTGTGCAGTGTCTTACCATAGGCAATACAAAAATATATTTAAATATTTATACTATGAAGTATGAATTGTGTAATTTGTGTTATTCTGCATATAAGTTAAATGCTTTCATATCTGCATTTTAAACTGGTATTGCACAATATAAAAATGAATGTGAAATTTAATGCAATAATTTAATTTTTAAAATTTTCTTGCATACCTCATCAACAAGGATACCTGCAAAATGAACATTTGTATACCTAACCCTGAATTGTATCCCACATCTTCAAAATAAAAAATTTAAAAGTTAATTTTTTTTGCTTTAATAGAAAGACAGTAAACAACAACAACAACAACAACAACAACAACAACAACAAAGCAGACCAAAAAAATGACAAAAAGAAAAACAGACCAAAAAGGAAAAATTGTACACCTTGGTACACGTGATGTAACTTTTTTCTTGTGTTTTAAACTAGATAGCACAATTTCATTTTGCACTAAACTCTGCAAATTATATAACCAGTCCTGAATACTGGATTAAGGAAAACCCAATATCTGAGCTAATTTCAACTGTAGCACAAGCGATTGCTTCAAAGCTACCCTAGTTCCTGTTTCAAACTGTGAGCCTTAACTGAACTCCAATTCAGGAAGTGAGCCTGGTCAGATCTTCTGTGTAGAGTAGGGCATTAATTCTACTCTAGAAGTCTTTACTATCTGTGAATAGAGGCCTTTAAAAAATACGAGATTTCTGCTTGTATTTATATAACGCCCCACACTTGAGAAGGCTGTCTCTCTATTAGGAATTAAGAAAATACTGTGACTTTGGTATTGTTTATCTTTTTGTATCAGTGCCATGAAGATTATTATCCTGTTTTGCCTATGTCTGCCTTTTAATTTTTATTTACTCATATTTTTCTATCAATAATTGTATTTAGAGCTGTGTTGTGGGCTGACATCTCTACTAGAGCAATCATTA
>NW_006970719.1:0-10562 GCF_000164805.1 Carlito syrichta | reverse complement strand
TTCTTTCTTCTTTTGAATGCAGAATTTATTGAGAGGACAGAAAAGCTCCCACAGTGGGAGGGGTCCTGAGGGGGTTGCCCTCATCCTTTCATTTTTAAACAACCTCAAATTATTATATTTGAGTTTCTTATACATTGCATATATTTAGACCATGTTTTGGGGTCTGTCAGTCTTTGCCTTTTCATTGTATTTAGATCATTTCCATTTGGTGTAAGAATTGATACAGCAGGGCTTAATATGCAGATATTTTTCTTATCTCTGAATATGTTCATAATTGCTCCTTCAAGCATTTTACAACAGCCACTTTAAAGTTTTCAAAATTTGACAGCTCTTGTCTTTTAGTGTTGGCATCTCTTGATTGTCTTTCTTCTTTCTTTTTGAGACTCTGGTGATTCTTATTATACCAAACTATTTCAGATGAAATCTGGATATCTTGATTTATGATGCGATGGGATTCTGGATCTTATTTAATTTTGCTTTTTTTTTTTAGCTGGGTTCCACTGATTGCTCTATCAGGGGTCAGGTGAGTGATTGCCTGGGAGTAGAAGTATAGGCTCCCATTTGTCTTTTATCAACAGCTGGAGAGTGAGCACTTTGATCCTGCTGGTCAGTAGACCTTCTGGCCCTTGCTAGGCCTCCATGATGAGTCCCTGTCTGGGAAGAGAAGAGGGTCCCTTCACTGCATTGGGTGTCCTGACCTCCCTAGGCTTCCTCTGAACTACACAGCCCAGGGCGCAGTGACTCTTCAGACTCCTACCTGGGCCAGGTGGTCAGAATTGGCACTCAACCTTGCCTGCCATGGGTGTGGGTGGGCTTGCGATCTTTTATGTGGTGTTTGATTGAAAGAGCATTTTTTGCATCAAAGTTTTCTGTCTTGCAAGACCATTCTTTTCCATTCCTTTTGTTGGATGTTTGTTGTCTGTGCCTTTAGTGTTTCCAGGTTTCTGCAATTTTCAGCTCCAATCAGGCAGAAAGAGAACACCAGGGCTCATGCCCATGGCATCCCCTGGGTCTTGGGCTCACACACTTAGCTGCCTTCTTCCCTCACCTTTAAGAGCCTTTCCATGTGCTTTGCAATATACGCACATCATCTAGAGATTTTAGTTGTGCTTAGAGGGAAGGAAGGGGGAAAAGTGTCTGCTTTATCATCCCAGAAGCAGAAGTAATTTTTATTTTTTAAATGGGGTAAAACGTCCTTTGAAGGGAAGCCTCTGAGTTCAAAGAGCTTTGCTCAAGTTCAAATGGGAAAATTCAATAAGAAGAATCAATCAAATAAAACACATCATAAAATTGAACTTTCCATGAGATTCACATTTAAAAGCCATTTTATAGAAGAATATATGTGTAAGAACAATGTGTGAGTGCCAGTTAGTTTTACTATGCCTCATATCAGTCAAAAAGGCCTCCAGGTATAGTTGACAGAGAATGAATGAACAATTTAAGGATTTGAGGGTCATTATATACCACTTATTCTTAATTCGGAGATCACAAGGCCTTTTGTTCAATTTATACCCCAATGGAAAGTTTGCACCTCACTTGAAGTGAGAGTTTTCCCAGAGAATATGGTAGCGAAATATATAACATATGTTATTTTCAAACATTGATCAATTTACATATCACACTCTTTATATTCTTATGTTTTGTCCATTCTGTGTACTAGTTATGTTACTTAGTACTTTACTTTAGAATTACTTTAATATATAAAATAATCTTCAACACGAAGAATTTTTACTGATCAAAGATATACTGTGTAAAAACAACTTATATACATATATAAAAATTAGAATTACTAAAAGAAACTCAGTGAAATGCTAACATACATAGACAACAATTCACACATACATTTTATCGTCAGTTAAGGAGAATGAGCTTTATTTTTTTTTAAGTCCCTGGGTTCTACTTCCAAATTTGACAATAGCTAAATGATGAATATTATCTTCACAATTTTACAATATATAAAAATAAAATAACTCATGAAACAGCTGTTCAACATAATGTGATACAAGTAGAAATGATTAATCAAAGTACAAAAAGGTCTCTTCTAAGTGACTATTATAAAATCAAAACTTTTATTACAAAATGATTAGGGAATGACAATAGTTAGAATACTGATTATCAAAACTTAAAAAAAAATTCAAAATGTGACTCAGAGCACAAGTCATAGACATGAAAGACTGTCTTACAAAGAAGAAACAATACAAACAAATTATAACTGCAATTCCATCACTTTGCAAGGCTGAGGTGGGAGACTAACTTGAGGCTAGAGTTCCATAACAGCTTATGTAACACAGTGAGACCCCAACTCTACAAATTTTTTTTTAAAAATTAGTTTTGTGTCTTGGGACACTGGAGATAATGAGGTAGGAGGAAAGCTTTGGACTAGGAGTTTGAGGCTGCAGTGAGCCATGATCATGCGAGTGCACTCTAGCCCGGATGATAGAGTGAGACTTTGTCACTGAAACAAAACAAAACAAAACAAAAATAAAATACATAACTTTCAATTCAAAAATGTACTATGAGGAACCAGTAGTATAAATGGAGAAACTCAATATGCATACAAGAAGGATACATATATTAGACAACAGGATGGATCATTTGAAGAATTAACATTTGAAGCTAATCAATATTTAGTCTGGAATTCTAATTCTAGTTAAAATGTGAAAGGACCTTTCATTTCTGCTGAAAAATAAGAAACTGTCAGATAATCCAAAATGTCATACAGTTCTTAAAGGTATAGGACTATACAGATGTATTAAAAAATTATAAATTCCAAGGATACATCTTTCTTAGGTGAGCAAGTGACAGAGGATATTCTTATATCTGGAACTTGTTGGAGACATTGGGTAGCAGTGTAGAAAGAGGTGAGAAAACACACACACACACACACACACACACACACACACACAAACCAAAGCAAAACTACAACAACAGCAAAAATATTTACTTGAATTAAGAGCCATCAACCCAAAATTGATAAACCTTTAGTCTGATGCCTCAGGTCTTAATCTGAACAAGGTTAAGTGCAAAAAATACCCAAGACTACATGGGAATATTGCAGAGAAATGAAGGCTGTGGAGGGCTGGAAAGCTAAGAAGACCTTGTGTTCCCACAGTGCCAGCATCTCAGTCCCACAACCTAACAGTCTCCTAGTCTCAGAAATGTTTGAAGTTTGAAAGACACGAAATTTCATGCAGTAAAGTCTTCAGGTTGCAAAATAACACACCCTTTGATTGATTGTGTCTAACTGATCAGCTTCTCACTCTACATCCCAACAGAGTGAAGGTTATTTCCCCTTGGTTGGTGGGAAATGCATGTACATGTGTGTTTATTTGTGCACTTTTTTTTTTTGAGTTGGAGTCTCACTGTCACCCAGACTCTGGAATGCGGTGGCGGCTCCCAGTCTGCAACTTCGACCTGCTGGGCTCTGGCGATCCTTCCGCCTCAGCCTTCCAAGTAGCTGGAACTACAGGCACACGTTACCACACCTGGCTAATTTTTTTTTTTGATTTATTGTAGAGATGAGGTCTCACCAAGTTGCCTAAGTGGGTCTTGAACCCACGGGCTCAGGCAATTCACTCACCTCAGCCTCTCAAGGCATGGGATTACATGATGAGCCACTGAGCCCAGCTCGTGCACGTATTTTATATTTTGTGCTTTATCCGTAACTTCTGCTTATAGAATACACACAGCATACGATAAAATGTTAAGAGATATGTACATAAGCAAAAGAGATCAATAATCAAGACCAAAAAATACATTTTTAGGTGATCCTGATGCTGGAATTCTTTGACAAAAAATTTGAAATGTAGAATTTCCAAGAAAAGAAAGCTGTAATAACAAAAAAGGTAAAGGATTTGGGGAGATATTTGAAAAGTGTAAAAATAAAATAGATTTGGAACTGTCAGAATAGAAAAATTATATATCTGATATTTCTTAATAATTGAATAAAATGTGAAACTACAGTCATAAAACTTAAGATAAATACAGAGAAATAATATTTTTATAATCCTGGTTTATGTAAAGATTTCTGAGATGCACATTGAAAGCATAATCTACAATAGAAAAAAATGATAAATGTAATATAATCGAGATTTAACAAATGAACTTCAAAAGACATTGAGTTATTTATTTATTTGCTTTTTTTCCCAGTTGTAGTCTCACTCTGTCACCCAGGCTGAAGTGCACTGGCATGCTCACAGCCACCACAGCCTTGACCTGCTGGGCTCAGAGGATCCTTCTGCTTCAGCCTCCCAAGTAGCTGGAACTATAGGCATGCACCACTATGTTTGACTAATTTTTGATTTACTGTAGAGTTGAAGTCTCCCCAGGTTGTCTAGGCTGGTCTTGAAGCCCTGGGCTCAAGCAATCCTCTCTCCTCCACCTCCCAAAGTACTGGGATTACATGCATGAGCCACAGCACCCAGCTAAAAAAAAAAAAAAAAAAAAACGGTGCTAAAAAAAAAAAAAAAAAAAGACAATCCACCCACTGGGAGAAATAATTTGCAAAGCATATGCCTGACTTGGACCCCCCAAATATGAAGAATTCCCAAAGTGAAATAATCACAATTAAAAAATAAAAAAGGCAAATGAGTTGAACAGATCCTTCACCACAAAAGATAATACACATGACAAATAAGCATACGAAAAGATGCTGAAACAGGATTAGCCTTGGAGAAATGCAAATTAAACAACAATCTAGCTAGGCTCAGTGGCTCAGCCTGTAATCCCGCGCCTTTGGGAGGCTGAGGTGAGTGAATTGCCTGAGCCTGCGGGCTCGAGACCCGCCTGGGCAGCGAGACCTCATCTCTACAATAAAATCAAAAAATCAGCCGGGCATGGTAGCGCATGCCTGTAATTCCGGCCACTTGGAAGGCTCAGGCGGAAGGATCGCTGGAGCCCGGCAGGTTGAGGCTGCGGTGGCCGGGAGCGGTCACTGCACTCCAGTCTGGGCGACAGAGTGAGACTCCAACTCAAAACAAAACAAAACAAAACAAAACAATCTAGTTCCAGGCACTTCTATTAGAATGGGTAATTTTAATTTTAATGATTAAATTAAAGTTTAATGGTTGACTGTGCCAATTGCTGGAAAAAAAATGTGGAACACTGAAACTGAGGTGCCTTGCTGTTGGGGGTGTATGGTACAGTATGTTTGGAAAACATATTCACAGTTTCTTACAAAGGTAACCCACATTGTCCCCATGATCCAATGACTACCCGTTTGTGCATTTACCTAGAGAAAAGGAAATGGACATCCATAAAAAGTCTTGTGCCATATGGGGAACTGTATGCAGTTTGATGAGTTTGGAGCATAGAGTTTCAGGCCAGCACAAAGGAGGGTTGTAAAGAAACAGGAGGGTGCCGGTGTTGGGAGCTAACTGAACTGAGTTGGAAAGAGTGGAGGTGCCCAGTGTGGGGGCAGCTGATGAAGACAACAGACCCCCAGGGTGGGGGGACCGTCCAGCCCTCCCTACTCACTGAGATGGCATAGGCAGGAAGCTAAACCGTAGAAACCTCCAATTTTCCTTTCTTGTTATCTGCTCTAAGTTCTATTTTATGCAGGAATGGCACAGGTGATGACCAGACAGATCAGTACAGGCATGGCGGCATCTCACTGCTCAGGGAACCCAGGGGGAGGAAGGGGGAAAGGGCTAGGTGGAAACGTAAACGTACTGAGTGCTAGGTCGACGTGAAGAGAAGAGACTCCTCCTATGTCTCCCTGATTAGAAAATCTCTACAAAGCTGCTTGAGGAAGCCCTCTGTCCCAAGTCCCTGATGAAGAGACCTCTGAACAACGGAACCTGGGTAAGAAAGGTGATGTGCTGAGAACATGGCCGGCCAGATCTCCTGGAGCCCTTGACTGCTTCTCCCCTCAGAGACATTGCTGTTCTGGCTGCGCCCCAAGTCTGGTGTGAGGAGGACAGTTTTCCCTGGAAGGCTGCCAGGTAAGACCTGTGAAATTATCTATGGTATAACCTGAAAGATTACACATAGCATCTTGGCTAGGAGCTAGAACCTCCATCAAGTCTCAGAGAACCTCACATGCCTTATTAAGGAACTTAGACTTTAAGCAGTTCATTAGGTTTTCATAGAAAGATCACTCCAGGAACAGTTGAGTGTTGAAGACATCTTGGAAAAGGAAAGACTCAAATTAAGGCCTTAGGAGAGTCTTAGAGTAATCTACAGTAAATCAGAGGTTGGGCATAAAGTATTAAAGACTTGACGACAGATTGCCCTCATAATCCCCTCTACATCCTCTGCTGCAGAGGCTTGAAAACTACAACATTCAATTCCCAAGATTCCTTTTTAGCAAGCAGGAATCATATGACATAATTTGCACCAATAATATATGACAGAAAACTGTTTATAGTTTCCAGTAAAGTTGTGGCTATGTTGCAGCCAGAAGACAGTCATACCCTTCAGGCCTTCCCTCCTGTCTCTGTCCAGGGTCTGTGTGGGGTCTGAATGTATGGGGCCATCTCAGTCCTTTAGGATGAAGCAACAGATGATGCATAATGGACCACAAACTTTAAAAATGCCTAATGCCTATATTCCAATGTTTTGTTGCTGGGGCATGTTTGGGCAACTTAATGAATGATGGTTTTCTTCCTGAAGAGAAGACCCAAAAGAAGACACAGGTTTGGTGAGGTCAAAATCATGAGTTTTTTTTTTTTTAACATGATGAATTTGAGATGCTTGAGATGGAAACACATGGAGAACATCAGCTACCATTTAAATAGTATCTACTGCTCAGGGCTAAGACTGACAGAAGACATAGATCAGTGGTATGTGACCTGGAAGTCATATATGAAGCTATGAGGAGACCTGGGACTTGAGTTTGATAAGCATAGAAAGCCAAGCATAGAACGCTAAAAATAGAAGGTCAGAAGAGAGAGAAACTAGAAAGAGACTGTGGAGTATATTTTGGATAAGTTAAAGAAATATGGCCGATGGTGATGTTCATTAATCCAAAACAGAACCCCATTTTGGGAAATGATGATCACTGCCCCATGTTACAAATGGACCACCTTGGCCCATCCATATCAGTGGACTGATGGTGGCAGAAGTCATGCTTAAAAATGTATGTGTCCAGGGCATTGTAGACAATAGTCCCAAATTCAGGGAATGCAATGGCTGTTCCTAGTTGGGCAGAATGATATCCCTCTGTTAGACAAATTGGAGAAGTAAGAACCCTGTTTTTTTCTGAGAGTGGATGGGAATTAACAAAGACTCATTGCTTGTATGTGAATGACTCATCTCTCTCTTCACAATCTGGTTCTTTAAAAATTTCTAAAGGCATTCACAGTCCCTAAGAAATAGGGAAACATTTCCATAAGATAACTTGTTAAGTTTAGGTAACAATATTGTTGAATAATCTCATTAAATAATAAAGATGATAGTCTACTGAGCAGAGTCTAAGGAACTTGTATTGGACAACAATTAAAATGCCTGACTTGAAATTGCTCACAACTCACTCTTCAGTATCTCCAAAAGCCATAAAAACAACACATCTCTTAATAAGTTTCAATAATTCTTAAATACTCTATTTACATAGAATGATATTTCTTATTTTGACTTTTGTTTCTTTACTCAAATTATTCATGAAACATTCAACAAAATGACGTTTATGATCTGAATATAATTGTATCCCCTGCCTCCTAGAAGGATTCTACGGGTTTTTACAGAGTGTCTTATAAAATGAATGACAAGATAATTGTGTGATTAGCACATGGATGGTTAATGATGGGGAAAATGGACCCAACATAAAGAAACTCATTAAAATATATCGGATGGTGGAATCTAACAAACAAATGAGTTAAAATAACAAACCAGTGGTATCTAATTAACTCTAGAAAACCATAGGGAGACTGAAAGGTGTTTTTTTTTTCCTAGACCATAAACCAAATAAAAGACTTGTTTTTAAAACCATCAGGAAGCTCCTCCCTTCCCTCCTTGTTTCATAATCAGTTACAGTTTGTCCCAAATCTTGATACTTAGGAGGCTTTTATAACAAATGAGAAAATAGTAAAGTTAATGCCCCTTAACAGGAATTTCAATTGTGCCAGTTTCACTCTGAGCATGACAAATCCTTTCAATACAACTGACACTTTACACAAAAATTATTTAAAGTGGACTATTACATTGGTACAGTAATTGAACTTCCCCCCAGGCTATGGAGAAATCATCATGTCTTTAGTAATACAGACCCTTCAAAGCAACCAAATTTCAATACAAAGAATCACCTCAAAGGCTGAAGGTTAATTTCTCACAAATTTTCTCCATTTTCTCTTGTTCATACCCATCATGCAGTGTCTCTCTAGCCCAGATTCTTTAATTTCTTTACCTTGAAGTTTTCTAACTTTCCTGCTGGAAATTGCACGTCTCTTCTACCCCAAAGGACAAATGACTTCTAAGTAGATTAACTTTGCCATACTATTTTTTAGTGTGCTCCATATTCTTTTTATGCTAAAATATGTTGTAGATCTTTTTTACTTTTAAAAGTATGACTATACTTTTTAAAATTATAAAGATGTGGGGTACAATTCAGGGTTAGGTATACAAACATTGATTATGCATGTGCCCTTGTTGATGAGGTATGTCCTTCCCTCCCCTAGCAGTTTCCCTCAACTGCCAATCCCAACCTCCCTCCCCTGACAGTTTCCCATTATTGCCAAGCGCTTTCCTATAGTATTATAGTTGTTCAAGGTTCACTTATGAGTGAGAACATATGATACTCTGTTCTTTGTTTTTGTGATAGATCACTAGGTATGATTGACTCAAAATCCATCCAACTTGCTGCGAAGTTCATATATTTGTCCTTTATGGCTATATAATATTCCATTGTGTATATGTACCATATTTTCTTTATCCAGTCCAGCTTCGATGGGCAGCATGGTTGATTCTATGTTTTTGCTATTGTGAATAGAGCTGCAACAAACATGTGTGCAGGTATCTTTTTTGAGGAATGATTTGAGTTTCTCTGGGTATATTCCTAATAGGGAAATTGCTGGGTCATATAGAAGGTCAATTTCTAGTTCTTTCAGAAATCACCACACTGTCTTCCATGTGCTCTTTTTGATCCTGGATAATGTATTGAGGGTGAGTACAGCCTGCCAAAAGTCTATCAGGAAGTACCAAACCCTCCAACAGAGGATGGACCACAACTTAAAGCATCCACATCTCTTCCTTCGGATGCACCAGGCTAAAGATTCAAGTTTTTATTAATAAAATTGAATATTCAGCCAGGCTCAGTCTGTAATCCCATGCCTTTGGGAGGCTGAGGTGAGTGGATTGCCTGAGCCCACGGGTTCGAGACCCACCTGGGCAACTTAGTGAGACCTCATCTCTACAATAAATCAAAAATCAGTCGGGCGTGATAGCACACGCCTGTAGTTCCAGCTACTTGGAAGGTTGAGGTGGAAGGATTGCCGGAGCCCAGAAGGTCTAGGCTGCAGTGGCTGGGAGCGGCCACTGCATTCCACTCTGGGTGACAGAGTGAAACTCCAACTCAAAAAAAAAAAAAAAAGGAATATTCAACACATTGCTTGCAAGGCTGAAAATTCTTCTCACTGTTAGAATATTCCCAGGGCAAATTACTCATGTATACTTTAAATACATAGGGGGTACTGGTCTAGCCACACTCAAACCACTGTGACCTAAGGCATCCACCATCTTAAGTGGCTTTAAAGGATAGCAGCCTTGAGAGAACTCAACACAATCAAGTGACAATCAATAATTGAATTTTAGGAACACCTCCTCTAAGGCTCTGCTCTCCTGAAGGGACCACCCTTGTACACTCACACATCGACAGTTGTCAATCCAAGGTCTCCAGTTTGATTAGGCACTCACGACTGCCTGGCATTCTTTTTAAAAGTTATGAGCCACTGTTACTTCTTTAGCAGCAATTTAAAGTGATGTCCCAATCTGATCAAACCTTTGATCTTCAAGCTGGACCTTTATGGCTTAGATATTTCACTCATCAGTTGCCACTTGCATGCCACTTCTCCCTTGAAGACAACTGTCCTCAATTCTACACTTCTGGGTATGTTGCTTGTTTTTAACATCACTGCACACTCTGAGTTTCTACTGCTGGGGCCATTCTGCATGGTACTCTAATTACCTACTTGTATTCCAAAGTAGAAAATAAGTCCATGAAAGAAGGAGGATTTGTAATCATTTGTATTCATTTTATCCTCCCCAAAGCATTTATCCTCTGCATCTAACAAAGGGCTTGCAATAGAATATATGCTAAATAATAGTTGAATCAAAGTATATTTAAAAAGTATACAGTGAGAAAAAGCATATGGAATTTTAAATAAAATCTGATAGAATATGATCACTTTCAAAAAAATGTTAATACAAGAGTTAAGAGGCCAGAGAGAAGACAAAGGTCACCCAAATACCAACTTGGGAAGAAAAGAGATAGAATAGCTGTTAAGCAATGAAGAGCAAAGGGTTAATATAAAAAGTGGCAATTAGAATTGGGTCTGCAACTCTACTGTGAACTTGTTGGGAAAGGGATGTTTAACCCACTACCTCTCTCCACTGTTTTACTGGAGAAAGAA
>NW_006970718.1:0-628 GCF_000164805.1 Carlito syrichta | reverse complement strand
CAGGATGCATTCTGAGCATCTGAGGCCGACCTATGGTTGTGGTGGTGGTGGTTGGTATTAGTATTCTGATTCAGATTCCCGAACTGTTGCCCAGGCCGGAGTGCAGGGGCCTGCTCTTGGCCAATGTGGCCTCCACCAGCAGGGCTCCAGCGATCCTCCTACCACTGCCTTGCAAGTGGCTGGAATGACCACCGTGCACCACCACGCTGGGCTCATTTTGTTGTTTTCTTGTAGAGATCAGGTTTCACCAAGGTGACTGGGCTGGTCTCGAAACCGGGAGCTAAGGTGGTCTTGTCTCCTCAGCCTCCAAAAGCAATGGGCTTACAGGCGTGTGCCCCCGCTAGCCCTTCACACAATTCTCAGGGACCCACTCTGAGGCCTGAACCCTTCAAGTCACCTGAGAACCTGGAGCGAGCACCCAGATTCGCCTGCCGAGCCTACCTCAGGGGAGCAACTGTCACAGGGGCATGTCTCTGCCGGGGTGCCCACTCCTCCACCGCTTCAATCCCCATGGTGGACCCACTCGCTCTTTCCAGGGGCTGTCTCAGAAAAAGGGAGGATGTGATTCTCAAACCACTGGGGGGACAGCAGGGTGACTCATGTATGTCTCCTCTGCACTCGGGGAGGC
>NW_006970717.1:0-699 GCF_000164805.1 Carlito syrichta | reverse complement strand
GAAAATTAATATTGAGAAGGCAGATTTAAGGAAACACAGGGGAAAATATAAGTCCAAAACAACCTGTCATCCCTTTAAATAAAATAAAAGCAAATTAAGAACTGCCTTTAAAAAAAAGCTTAAAATGTAGCATATTTTAAAACTGTAAAGTTTGTTAGTTGGTTAAAAGATAATCTGAATGCCACCATATGCTTATGTCTAAATAATTCTAGAATGTCAAGAAAGTGAAAGTATAGTAAGAATAACATCAGCAAAATCCTAGGCAAGAAATCAAATGTAACTTGAGATGTATATAGAAAAGCAACCTGTATATCAGGGAAGCCTAATTAAAGAAAGACTAAAAAAAAAAAAAAAAAAAAAAAAAACCTAGTCACCCTTCGATTACTTGAGAGGGAAACAGGAATGGAATGGTATTTTGAAAACTAGGGAGATGAACACTCTTTTAAAAAACTAGGTAGAAACAGAAAATAAACAGGAATGGAGAAAACCGGAGAGACTTTATGGTGTGTCTCTTCTTTCTACTTCCTCCCACACTTCAGGCCCCACCAGGACCTTGCCCTATGACCTGGCTTGTGTAAACTCTTCAACCCTAAGTTCAACATTTGTGAGATTCTCCGGTTATTCAACCCTTTCCTGTTTGCCTAAGAAGCTATCCCAGAGGAAAGCTGTTGTCAGGATCACTTTCTCCAAGCTGAATGG
>NW_006970716.1:0-1014 GCF_000164805.1 Carlito syrichta | reverse complement strand
GGAGTCATCCCATGTGCCTCTGTCTTTCTTCATGTCCCCCACCCACCTGTCAGAAAACTTGTTGGTTCTATATTCCAGATGGATCCAGAATCTAACCTCCTCACAGCATCTGCTGCTCCCACTCTGGTCAGAGCCACTAAAATCCTAGATAGCCCAAGGTTCCTAGCTCAGTAAGAATTTCATAAATACTGTCCTAGTAGCATGGGCAATGCAGATATGTACCAATTAGATATTAAGGAAATTGTTCCATTATGAATGGTTTTAGCTCAACTGTTCCAATCAGAGGTATCTATTTGGGCATCTGAGAATGATGCACCATAGTTTTGTCTTATAATTGAGCATATACAACTTTACAAATGCTCTGTTTAACCGAAACATGGGTGGACACTAAGTGGGATGGAATTTTATTGCACTCTTGGTACACCTTGCACTTTGTAAATTAGTCTGTTTTCAGTTTTGTTTTTAAGAATTAAATGTTTACAGCTGTCCACTGTGGCATTTATCTCCCTTCTGAAGGCTTCATTTTGATGCTTTTGGAAATGAAACTGACTGGGAAGAGGGCAGACTCTGTATTCTGTCATTTTTCCAACCTTAACAGGTTTCTTTTTTTCTTTTATTATAAAGATGTGGGGCACAATTCAGGGTTAGGTATACAAATGTTGATTATGCAGGTACCTTTGTTGATGAGGAATAACCTTCCCTACCCTAGCAGTTTCCTTCAACTGCCAATCCCACCTCCCCTCCCCTGACAGTTTCCCACTGCTGCCAATCCCTTTCTTATAGTATTATAATTGTTCAAGGTCCACTTATGAGTGAAAACATATAGTACTCTGTTCGTTGTTTTTGTGATAGATCACTGATTATGATTGACTCGAAATCCATCCAAGTTGCTGCCAAGTTCATATGTTTGTCCTTCTTTATCACTGCATAATATTCCATTGTGTGTATGTACCACATTTTTGTGTCCAGTCTAGCTTCGATATGCAACATCGTGGTTCCATGTTTTTGCTATTG
>NW_006970715.1:0-7909 GCF_000164805.1 Carlito syrichta | reverse complement strand
AAATGAAGATCATTCATTGGGACCAATCACAAAATAACTAGTCATTGGGCCACATATTATGGAGGAGGCCCAGTCAATGTGATACCCATCAGTAAGAAAGACCAGTTACAGGGGCACCCACTATGGAGGTGACCCAGTAGGTGTGACACCCATCAAAGAGGAGGACCTATCCCTGGGGCCACACCAGTCACTGAGAACCAATCACAGAGGAGGAAGAGTCACTGGGTCATTCATATAGAATGAGGACCAGTCTCTGGGGACCAGGCACCGAGAACAGCCAGTCACTGGGTCACCCATCAGTGAAGAGTGTGAGTTACTGGGGTTCATATAGAGGAGGACAGTCACTGTGACACCTATTACAAAAGAAGGTTACTCATTGGAGAACTCATCTGAGAGTTGAAGCAATCACTGAGACAACCATCACAGAAAAGAACCAGTGGCTGGGGCAGCCATCACAGAGGAGAGCCAGTCACTGGGACACCCACAAAGTAGAACAAGTCACTCTGGCTCATGTCACAGTTGAGTGCCTGTCACTGATGTATCCTTCACAGAGGAGGGCCAGTCACTGGGGCACCCATCACAGAAGAGGAAAAATTAGTATGGTATTCACAATAGAGAAGTATCAGTCACTGGGCCATATTTCATAGAGGGCCAGTCACTGGGCACCGATTATTAAGGAAGCCCATTCACTAAGACACCCATTTCAAAGGAGAGTCAATCACTGATGCATCCATCACAGACGAAGTCTTGTCACTGTGACACCAATTATTAATGAGAACTTGTTACTGGAAAACATATCAGAGAGAGGGCTAGTCATTGGGAGACTCAATTTGGAGAAAGACATGTATCTGGGGCATCCATTCAAGAGGAGATACAGTCAATGGAACACCTAATATGGAGAAGACTCAGTCACTGGGACACACAACACAGAGGAGGTTCACTCACTGGGGCACTTATCACAGAGGAGGGCTACTAACTGTGGTGTCCATCATAGAGGATGGCCAGCCTTGGGTAAACAATCAGAGAAGAGTCTTATTCAATGGGACATATATTATGGAGGTCGTCCAGTAAGTGGGACACTCATTACAGAGAGAAAAATTATGGATGAGGGTCAGTCACTGGGCACCAATCACAAAGGAGACAGTCACTGGGTTGCCCATAATGAAGGAAGACCAGTCACCTGGGCACTCATGGAGGAGGCATAGTTACTAGGTCACTGTTCCCTGAGTAGCAGTGTTTTGGACACCCATCACAGAGGAGGCTGAGTTACTAGGGCACCCATATTGGAGGAGGAGTTGTCACTTTTCACCCATCAGAGATGTAGGCTATTTACTGGGGCATCAACTATGAAAGTAAAATTTTCACTGAAAAAAACATCAAATATGAGGACCAATCTCTATGGCAACAATCACAAAGGAGGGCAACTCACTAGGAAATCCATCACAGAGGAAGGACTGTTGCTGGGAAACCCATCACAGAACATAGCCTGTTACTGTGGCACCCATTAGAGAGGAGGGCCAGTCACAAAGGCAAGCATCACAGAGGACTGTAAGTCAATGAATGTGACATTTATTACAGAAGAGTGTTTGTCACTGTGGTACCAATCATAGAGGAAAGCAAGTCACTGGGGCACCCGTTACACAGGTAAGTGTCCCCAGTGACTGGATGGGGACATATATTACAATGATGGTGACACATATTACAAAGATAGGCTAGTCACTGAGGCACCCATTATTGAAGAGACCCAGCAATTGGGACAGCTATCACAAAGGAGGGTTAGTCACTGTGTCGCCCATTATGGAGGAGTGCCAGTCACTGATACACAAATTGCTGAAGGGGCTCAGTCAATGTGACACTCATAACGGAGAAGGGATAAACACTGCGACACCCATTATGGATGAGATCCAGTCACTGTGGCACTGATCACAGAGGAGAGATAGTCCTTGGGGCAGCCATCACAGAGGAGGATCCAGTCACTGGATTATTCATCAAAGAAGGGTTTGAGTCACTGAGGCACATATCATAGAGGAGATCCAGTCACTGGGGCACCCATCAAAGAAGTCTATTCACAGGGATAGCAATCACAGAAGACAGGCAGTCACTATGGCACCCATCACTAAGTATAGCCAGTCACTTTTGCACATATCAAAGACGAGGACCAGTCACTGCTGCACCTATTATGAAGGAAGCCCAGTCATTTTGACAACAATCACAGAGGAGTCACTGGGGTGCCCATTATATGAAGGCCAATCACTGCTGAAATTATCACCAAAGGGAGTGAGCCATGGGTGCACCTATCACAGAGGAGCGCTATTACATGAGTAATCTGTTCAAGAGGAGCACCAAACATTGGCACACACATCACAGAGGAAGACTAGTCACTGAGGCACCCGTCACAAAGAAAGTCCAGTCAATGAGGCTCTCATCATAGAGGCAGGAGTGTCACAGGGACACCCCTCATAGAGGGCTACTCATTGGGGCATCCAAAATAGAGAAGGGCTAGTCATTGTGACACTCACAACAGAGGGTGTCGAGTCACTGGGTCACCCATTATGGGGGAGAGTCAGTCATAGGGACAACTTTCACAAAGTTGGGCTATTCAATGATGAAACCATTATAGTGGAAGTTCAGTCACTGGGCTATGAATCACAAGGGAAGCCCAGTCATTGGGGCACCCATAATGGAGGAGGGCCAGTCACTGGGTCATCTATTATGGAGGAGGCCCAGTCACTAGAGCACCAATCAAAATTTTGGGTCTGTCATTGCTACACCCATTACAAAAGAAGAAGAGTTATTGATGCACCCATCAGAGAAGAGGGCCAGTCTCTGAGGCAACAAATATGGAGGAGTTCCAATCACTGAGACAACTATTACAGAGAGCTGGTGATTGGGACACCTAACATAGATGAAAGCCAGGGTCTGGGCACTAACCAAAGGGTAGGGCTTGTCACTAGGGCATCCATTATGAATGGGGGCTAGTCACTGGGGCACCCATCACAGGAGTGACACAGTCACTGGGGCTCCTATTATAGAGGAGAGCCAATTTCAAAGGCAATTATCACAGAGAGGATCAAGTCATGTGGGAACAAATAGAAGAAGATACAGTCACTGGGGAATCCATCATGGAGGAAGGTTAGTCACCTGGGCACATGTCACTGTGTATACCCACTCACTAAGGCAACAGTCACAAAGGAGGGCAAGTCAATGATGCACACATCACATAGTTGTCTCAGTCACTAGACACATTAGAATGCAGCCAATTACTGGAACACTGATCACAAAGGTGGGCCAGTCATTGAGGCACCAATCAGAGAGGAGGTCCCATCACTGGGGCAAACATCATATAGGATGACCAGTCACTGAGGCACACTTGACAGAGAAGGTCTAGTCACTGGTTCACCAATCACAGTGGAAACTTAGTCACTAGGTGAACTATCATAGTATTGGGCGATGGTCACCCATCACAGAGAAGGCCAGTTACTGGGGAACCCATCTCAGATGAGGCCTGCAAATGGGACAATGATTACAGAGCAGAGCAAGTCACTGGAGCAGCTATCGCAAGGAGGGCCATTCAATCAGCCACCAAACTCAGAGGAGGGATAGTCACTGAGGCACTCATCCCAGAAGAGGGTCAGTGATTGAAACAACAATCACCTAAGAGATCAGTCACTGGGTGACCCATTACAGAGCAAGACTATGCACAGGGCACCAACATAGAAGAGGGCAGTCAATGGAGGCCCCATAATAGAGGAAAGCCAGTTACTTTTTCCATTATCACTGAGATGGCCTAGGCATGAGGGCAAACCACACATAGGATGACTGATCAATAGGGAACCCATTATGAAGGAGACCCAAACACCGGTTCATCTATCAGAGACGAGAGTCAGCAACAGTGACACCCATCACTGAAAACAGTCACTGGAGCACCCATCACAGAGGAGTGCTATTCACTGTGAAACACAATGTGAAGGAAGACCTATCACTGGAGCACCAGTCATGAAGGAGGACCAGTCAATAGAACATGTATTATGTAGGAGGTCTAATCACTGGTACACCTATTATATAGGGGGTCCAGACACAGGGGAACTATCACAGAGGAGTCACAGTCACTCAGACACCCATCCAAAATGAGGACCAGTTAATACAGCATCCATTATGGAGGAGGTACAGTAAATGGGAGACCCAACATTGAGGAGGGCTTTTCACTGGGTAACCATTATTCAGGAGGGCCATTCGCTGGAGCACCAATCACAGAAAACTATTCTCTATGGCACCCAAAATGGAGGAGGACGATTCACAGGAGAACCAATTAAGGAAGAGGCACTTTTACTGGATCACCAATAGCAGAGTAGGTCTATTTATAGTGGTGCCCAATTTGGAGGAGGACCAGTCACCTGGGCACTAATCACGAAAGTGTCCCAGACAATGGAGCAACTATTATGGAAGAAATCTAATCATTAGGACACCTTTCACAGAGGGGGACCATTCACTGGGGCACCCATTATAAAGGAGGTCCAGCCACTGTCGCCATGTAACAGAAGAGGAACAGTCACTGGGACACCAATTGTGGAGGATGCCCAGTTACCAGGTCACTCATCACAGAAAAGTACTACTTAATGGGGCACCCCTCACAGAGGGTGTCCAGTCATTGAGGCATTAACATTTAGAAGGACTAGTCACTGTGTCGCCTAAAAAGGAGGAGGATAAATCACTTACACATCCATCACAAGGAATCCATCCATGTCACTGGTGCATCCATCTATGAAGGCAAGTCACTGATGCATAATCTACAAAGGCCAATCACTGGGACAACTATCATAGATGAGGCACAGTCACTGTGGCACACAATAGAAGGAGGCCTAGTCACTGGGACATCCATCACAGTCACTAGGGCATCAATTATAGAGGAAGCTCAGTAAGCAGAGCACCAATCAAAGAGTAGGTCTAGTCAATGGAGGAACCATTATAGAGGAGGTCCAGTCACTGAGGCACTAATAACAGAGGAGTCCCAGTCACTGGGGCACCAGTAATGAAGGATGGTCCATTAGAGAGGAACCCATTATGGAGTAGGCCCAATTATTCGGGCACCCATCAGAAGAGGTTTACTTACCAGTACACTCATTATGGAGGAGGGTCAGTCATTGTGGCACCAATCACCAAGGAGGCCTAGTCACTAGGGCACCCATAATGGAGGAAGACTAGTCACTGGGGTACCCATTACATAGGAGACACAGACACTGGGGCTGCAATCACAGATGAAAGCTAGTCACTGGGGCACCTAACACAGAGGAGGATCAGTCACTGTGGTATTTTTCACACAGGAGGGCCAGTAACTGTGGCACCCATCACTTATGAGGACCAGTCAGTGTGGCATATATTATAGAGGAGACTCAGTCCCTGAGGAATCTATCACAGGGGAGAGCCAGTCACTGAAACACCCATCACAGAGGAGAGACAGCCACAAGGGTACCTATCACAGAGTAATACTACTCAGAGGGACACCAACTATGTAGGAGGCCCATTTACTGAAAGACACATTGAGAGGTGGCCAGTCACTGGGACGCCCATTATAGAGCAGACTCTCTCATAGGGCAATCTATCATATAGGAGTGCCGATCACTGGAACATCTATCACAGACGCAAGGAAGTCATTGAGACACAAGCACAAAAGAGGCCAATCACTCTGGTATACTTCACACATGAGGTTCAGTGATTGGAACACCAATCTTCGAGAAGGGCAAATCAATGAAACACCAAACACAGGAGGAGGGTCAGTTACTGAGACACCTATCACAGAGGAGAGCCAGTTACTGGAATGGCAACCACAGGAGGCAAGCCAATGGTTCACCTATCACATAGTAGAAGCAGTTACAAGGTAACCCAAAACAGAGGAGGGTGTCTATTGGCGGCACCCCTCATGAAGGAGAGCTAGTTACTGACACACCCACACAGAGGATGGCTTGACATTGTGGCACTGATAACACAAGAGGGCCATTCACTGGGGCACGCATTATGGAGTAGGCCCAGTTACTGGGACAACAATATTTGAGAAGGGGCAGACATTTCAAAGGAATGTTTATCAATGAGACACCCAATATGGAATAGGCCCAGTTACTTGGACTCCCATCAAAGAGGAGGGCTAGACACAAGGGAACCCATTATGGAGGAGAGATCTGTCACTGGGTCACAAATCACTGAGGAGGCACAGGCACTGGGGCCAAATAATGGAGGAGGGATTGTCACTGAGGCATCCATTACATAGGAGATCCAGTCAATTGTGCAGTGATTATAGATGAGAGTTACTCACTGGGGCACAAATCACAGAGAAGGATCAATCACTGGGTCATTTTTCACAGAGGTGGGCCAGTCACTTAGGCACACATTACAGAGAGTGATAGTGTGCACTCATCACAGAGGATACAAAGTCACTAAGACAGCCATCACAGAAAGGACCTGTCATTGGTTGATCCATCCCAGAAGAGTTCCAGGAATTGCAACAGTCACTAGAATGGAAGGGCAGTCACTGGAACACCCATTCCAGAGGCAGGCATATCGCATGGGCAAACCTCACAGAGTAATGCTAGTCACTGGTACAGCCAACACAAACGAGGTTTAGTCAATGTGGAGCACATAAAAGAGCAGGACGAGTCATAAGAATACCAATCACAAAGGAGGGCCAGTCATTAGGACAACTATCACAGAAGAGGGCCAGCCACAGGGGCATCAATCACAGAGAATGGTCAGTCACTGTGACACACATCACAGTAGAGGGATAGTCACTGTGGTAGCAAATAGGAGTGCCTCAGTCACTGGGGCCCACATCAAAGTGGAAGGCAAGTAATTAGTCTAGACATCACAGAGAAGACAAAATCAATGCAGTACTCATCACAGAGAAAGATCACTCACTGTAGCATTTTTCAGAGGAGGGTCATTCACTGGGGCACCCATTATAAAGAAGGCACAGTCACTGGGGCTTTTATCACAGAGGAGATTCCATCACTGGGACACACATCACAGAGGACAGTCAGTCACTGGGGCATCCATAACAGAGGAGGTCTAGTCACTGGGACAAAAATTATGGAGGAGACCCAGTTCCTGGATCATCCATTACAGAGGAGGACTAGCCACTGGGACACTTATTGCAGAGTGGTCCCATATTATGAAGCACCAATTAAGGAGAGACCCAGGCACAGGGGTACCAATCACAGAAAAGAGCCAATCACTGAGGCACCCTAATGGAGACTCTGATACTAAGATATGCATCACAGAGAAGGGCTAGTCACTGGGGCACCTATTTTGAGGAGGCTTTGTTACCAGGGCACCCAAAATAGAAGAGGAATAGTCACTGCAGCACCCAGCACAGAAAATGGCTAGTCATTGGGCCACAATCACAGAGGAGGCCCAGTCTCTGAAACAGCCCTTATGGATGAAGCTCAATAACTGTGAAACCTATCCCATAGGAGGGCCAGTCACTAGGGACACCTATCACACAAGAAGACCTGTCACTGGGTCATCAAAAACAGAGGAGGTCTAGTTACTGGGGTATACATTATGGAGGAGGTTCACTAACCAAGATACCCATCAGAAAGGAAGGCCAATCATTGGAACATCCATTATCTAAGAGGCTCAGTAAGTGGAGCACACATAACAGAGGAGGGCTAGTCACGGGCGAAACGTTATGGGGAAGGCCATCACTGGGCACCAATCATGGAGGAGGAAAAGTTACTGGAGCACACATAATAGAGGAGAGGCAGTCACTGGGATACCAATATGGCTGGGACAACCCAGTCTTAGTGGCACTGAACAAAGAAAGGTCAGACAATGGGGTAGCCATCACAGAAGAGGATGAGTCACTGGGTCACCAATTTTGGAGGTGGGCTATTGACTGGGTAAACCATCACAGGTGAGG
>NW_006970714.1:0-754 GCF_000164805.1 Carlito syrichta | reverse complement strand
GTTGGGCATACAAATGTTCATTATACAAGTACCCTTGTGACACTCCCTTGACACTTTCCCACTAGTGCCAATCCTGCCCCCTCCCCTGGCAGTTTCCCACTACTGCCCAATCTCTTTCTTATAATATTATGATAATTGTTCAAGGCCCACTTATGAGTGATAACATGTGATACTCAGTTCTTTGTTTCTGTGATAGATCACTCAGTATTATAGACTCCATCCAAGTTGCTGCAAAGTTCATAATTCTGTCCTTCTTTATAGCTGTGTAGTATTCCATTGTGTATATGTACCACTTTTTTAATCCAGTCCCTCTTTCGATGGCAGCATGATTGGTTCCATGTTTTTGCTATTGTGAATAATGCTACAATAAACACGTGTGTGCAGGTATCTTTTTCATAGAGTGATTTGAGTTCCTCTGGATGTATTCCCAATAGGGGGTTAGCGGGGTCATATCATTGCCTGGTTATATTTCTTTGAACTGATATTGATCTTAAATGGAATTTTAGTACACTCCCTTGGGGACAGATCCATTGAGATGTCAGATATAATTATAAACTGTCATTAAAAATGGAATGTGTCTAAGAAGGAAAACATTTATTACAATTATCTAAAAATAATATTCCTTTGCAATGAAATGCTAAATGGCTGCATTTTAAAAAATAAAACAGCTGGGCTCGGTGGCTCAGCCTGTAATCCTGCGCCTTTGGGAAGCTGAGGTGAGTGGATTGCCTGAGCCCAAGGGTTCGAGACCCTC
>NW_006970713.1:0-701 GCF_000164805.1 Carlito syrichta | reverse complement strand
CAGACTGAGCCACCGAGCCCGGCTTCCTTTTTTTTGAGCAAGCAAAAAATGGTATTGTGTCCACATGTTCATTGCTAGTATATAGGAATATGGTTGATTTCAATATGCCAGTCTGGTGTCTTGTACCTTGCATAAATCACTTATTATTTCTAGGAGATGTTTTTTTTTTTTTTTAGAATCCTTGTGATTTTCTATAAACATGCTGTGTGCAATTAGGGCCAGTTTTATTTCTTCTTTTACTGTCTGTATGCTTTTAATGTCTTTCTTTCCCCCCACGTTGAACTTGCTAGAGTGTCAAGCTCCATGTTGAGTGAGAGCAATGAGTGCAGACATTTTGCCTTGTTCCTGTTCATAGGGGAAAGCATTTAGTCTTTCATTATTTGTCGAATGTCAGCTGCTTTATTTTTTTTTGAGTCGGAGTCTCACTCTGTCTCCCAGACTGGAGTACAGTGGCCTCTACCGGCCACCTCAGCCTCAACCTGCTGGGCTCTGGTGATCCTTCTGCCTCAGCCTTCCAAGGAGCCGGAATTACAGGCATGCGCTACCATGCCCAGCTGATTTTTTGATTTATTGTAGAGATGAAGTCTCGTTGCCCAGGCGGGTCTCGAACCCACGGGCTCAGGCAATACACTCACCTCAGACTCCCAAAGGCGCAGGATTACAGGCTGAGCCACCGAGCCCAGCTGCTGATGGTTTTTTAT
>NW_006970712.1:0-302 GCF_000164805.1 Carlito syrichta | reverse complement strand
TTTTTCTCAAGTAATTCAAAATATGCAGCGGAGTAATAAGAATAAGGTTCATTCTGCTACTTCATGCTTTAATTGCGGACAATTTGGTCATATAAACAGAAAATGTCCAGTCAGACAAAATGTTACTAATATGCCTAGTGCAACACTGCCACCTACTGGAATGAATCGGCTAAAAACAATATGCCTCAAATGCCAAAATGGCTTGGGCCAGGGACTGCAAATCCAAATTTCATAAGAATGGTACCCCTTTAATACAGGACCAAACTGCCCTGGTTCAGGGAAACGCCTGGAGGGGCCAGCCC
>NW_006970711.1:0-301 GCF_000164805.1 Carlito syrichta | reverse complement strand
AACTAGCTAGACAGCAGCCTAGCCAGTTGACTTAACTAACTGACTTAAAGAAGTAGCCAGCTGGCTATCCAGCAGACAGCTGGATAATCAGCTGACTTAACTAGCTGACATAACTAGATGCCTGATGTCTAGCCAACTGACTTAACTAGCTACCTACCTACATAGCCCACTGACTTGCCAGCTGACTTAACTACCTAACTACCTAGCCAACCTGCTGGCCAGCGAGCTGACTTAACTAGGTGACTTATCTTGCTATCCAACTGACTTAACCAGCTAGCTAACTAGTTAGTTTAATCCTTAT
>NW_006970710.1:0-497 GCF_000164805.1 Carlito syrichta | reverse complement strand
TAGGTGAGTGTGGCGTCGTAGCCCCCCAGAGTCCTGGCTTAAATCCTTCTCTTGGAGATGTTGCATGTGACTGCTGTGACTTCCTTATTGACCACCTGTGGATGTCTTGGAGCACCTGTGACACAGAGACCAACTAATGTCTGCCCACATTATCATAGCCCCTAGAGAAGGGCGTGACAAGGATTCAAATGCTCCAGCACCTTCCCAGATGACATTCCTTAGAGCTAGTGGAGGGTGCACCTCCCTTTATCTCCTAGGCATTCCCAGTGGGTAGCTTCAGGGGATCCTTGGCTTCCCGGTAGATAGTGCTCAATTTACTGGAAGATCAAATCCCTACCTGCTCTCCCTCTGAGCGGTTATAACTTTTGTAATTACAAGTTTATGACTTTTACAGTCCTTACCCAATGCACGATATCTTAGGCCTTGTAAATTCCCTTTACTCTAGGCAAGCTTGATTGCCACTATGAGATACCTTTGATACCTGGAAGTCTGTTTCT
>NW_006970709.1:0-499 GCF_000164805.1 Carlito syrichta | reverse complement strand
TGTGTAGCCCAAGACATGCAATTTACGTGCCCAGTGGCCACATTTGAAAACTCCTGTGAATGACAGGCCAAAAAGTGCCTTTTCCTTTCCCATCACTGAGGGTGACTCCTCGAGCTAGGTGGCAGGTAGTTCGTGATGGTGTTTGTGATTATTATTATTTGGAGTCAGAATCCAGCTCTGTCACACAGGCCAGAATGTAGGGGCACGCTCAAGGCCACTGCAGACTCCACCTGCCGGGCTCAGACAATTCTCCTGCCTCAGTCCCCAGAATGTCTGGAACCACAGGCCTGAGCCACCATGCCTGGCTAACCTTTGCAAATATTTTGATGGCCAAGAGGACGTCATGTCCCATGTACTGGGCTGGTGTCGAACACGCAGGCTCAGTCTGTCCACTCACCTGGCCCTACAAAAGGCCAGGACAGACTGAGACCCTGAGCCTGGCATGTGATTGTGGTGGTGGTGGTTGTTGGTATTATTATTCTGAGTCGGAGTTTCACTC
>NW_006970708.1:0-1070 GCF_000164805.1 Carlito syrichta | reverse complement strand
CTAGCCAGTTGGCTAGCCAACTGACATAACTACCTCTGTACCTAGCTAGCCAACTGGCCAGCCAGCTGACTTAATTAGCTGAATTAACTAGCTAGCTACTAGCTAAACAACTGACTTAAATAGTTAGCTAACTGGCTCACTACCTCAATAGCCAGCTGATTTAAACAGTTAGCTAACTAGCTAGCTACCTAGCTAGCAAGCTGATTTAAATAGTTAGATGAATAGATAGCTAGATGATGTAACATGCTAGCTAACTAGTTAGATCACTCATTATCAAAAGTGCTAGCTAGATGACTTAGTCATTCCACTTAATTTGTTAGCTAACAAGCTTCCTAGTTGGCTTAAGCAGCTAACTTAACTCGTTAGCTAACTAACTAACTAGCTGACTGATCCAGCTGACCTAACTCATTAACTAACTGGATAGCTAGCCTACCCAACCAGGTGACTCAACCCGTTTGCTAACTAGCTAGGTAGCTGACTCAACAAGCTGACTTAACCTGTTAGTTACTAGCTAACTACCTGACTCAGTCTGCTGATATAACCCATTAGCTAGCTAGCTAGCTAGCTGTCTTAACCAGTTGACTTAATTAGAAAGCTGACTTAACTAGCTGTATTAGGTAGTTGAATTAACTACTTAGGTAGCTGCCTTAACTGGCCGACTTAATTAGTTAGCTAGTTGACGCAACTACCTGAATTAAATAGTTAGCTAACATTTAACTAGACAAATAACTAGCTGACTTAACTAATTAGTTAACTACCTAGTTAACAGAGTTAAGTACCTGACTTAAATAGTTAGCTAGGTAGTGAGCTAGCTGACTTAGCTAGCTAACTTAGATAGCTAGCTGGTTAGCTAGCTGACTTAGCTAGCTGCCTTAACTAGTCGGCTAACGAGATAGCTAGGTGACTTAATGAGTTGGTTAACGAGTTTGCAACCTCTTTTAACTAGTTGGTAAACAATTTAATGAACTGACTTGACAAGCTGTTTAACGAGTTAACTTTTTGACTGATGAGTTGGTCCACTAGTCAGCACTGTTAACTGTTTGGATGGATGGTGTGCTGAACTAATTAGT
>NW_006970707.1:0-311 GCF_000164805.1 Carlito syrichta | reverse complement strand
AATGATTCATCCATTCGTTTTTAGAGACAGAGGTCCTTCCTCTGGACCGAACGACCACCCATCTTACACTTGGTCCTGGGCTCTGCATCCTGATCAGAATCTAGGAGTGTGCATAATGCAGATATCAATCCTTTCACTAACTTTGAATTCAGAAATGCAGGTAGCCTGAAGAAGAACAGTATTTTAGAAATAATGCTCAATAGAAACTATTTTACAGGAGAAAAATTTGGGCACCAGTGAAAACTCTTAAAAGTACACAAGTATATAAAAATAAAACACTCATATTATGTTTTCCCACTTAATTTCAGTTT
>NW_006970706.1:0-435 GCF_000164805.1 Carlito syrichta | reverse complement strand
AGTTCAGAGAGTTGGGAGCCCACCGTGGACCTCACCAACAGGGTTTGGAGAGTAGGGCGCTCACTGTAGACCTCACCGCTTGGGATGGAAGGGTGGGGAGACGCAATGGACCTCGCTGCCTGGGTTCAGAGGGAGCAGGTCCCACAGTGGTCTCGCTCCCCGAGTTCGAAGAGTTGGCAGCCCACCATGGACCTCACTGTCCAGGTTCAGAGGACTCAGGGCCCGCGAACCTCACCGCCTTGGTTGAAAACCCACAGTGGACCTCGCTGCCTGGGTTAGGGGGGTGGGTGCAGGGTCCTCGTCACCTGAGTTCGGATGGCTCGGTGCAGATCCTTCGGGTGGCCGCAGCACCCAGCCCGAGTGAGTGAGCAAGCAGGAATGTTCACGTTTCTGCCTGGCAGGGAGCCCCCAGAGGGGGAAGTGAGTGCTTGTGCC
>NW_006970705.1:0-316 GCF_000164805.1 Carlito syrichta | reverse complement strand
CCTGCTGGCTAGCTGGTTAAGTCAGCTAGTTATTTAAGCTGGCCAGCCAGCACTCTTGGTTAATAAATCAGCTAGTTAAGTCAGCTGGCCAGTCAGCTGCCTAGCAGGATAATTAAGCTAGTTAATTCAGTTGCTCAGTCAGTTGGCTAGCTACATAGTTACCTAGTTGTCAGCTAGTTAAGTAATCTGGCTAGCTAGGTTGCTAGCTTGTTAAGTCATTTAGTTAAGTCAGCTGTCTAGCCAGCTGCAAAGCAGACTAGCTACCTAGTTAAATCAGTTGGCTAGCCAGCTGGCTAGCTAGTTAAGTCACGCAGTT
>NW_006970704.1:0-367 GCF_000164805.1 Carlito syrichta | reverse complement strand
GGGATAAGTTGCTTCAGCTTCATTATATATGAGGAAAAAAATCTTTATTTTGCCTCTGTGCTTGAAAGACATTCTGGATATAGAATTCTAGGTCGGCAGGTGATTTATTTATTTTTTCTTGTGATATTGTAAAGTTTGTTGCCTCAATATCATCTCATTTGCATTGTCCCATTGTGAAGGCTCATCATTGTTCCTCTGAGTATTGTCTGTCGTTTTCAGCTGGCCTGGCTGCCTTTCCGTTTTATTTATTTATTTATTTTATTTTATTTTTTTTGAGTTGGAGTCTCACGCTGTCACCCAGACTGGAGTGCAGTGGCCGCTCCCGGCCACCGCAGCCTTGACCCCCTGGGCTCCGGCGATCCTTCCG
>NW_006970703.1:0-3179 GCF_000164805.1 Carlito syrichta | reverse complement strand
CCAAAGCGAATGGATTGCCTGAGTTGCTGGTTTGAGACCAACCAGGGCAACTTGACAAGACCTTATCTCTACAATAAAAAAAAAAATTGGTCCGGCATGGTATCACATGCCTTTAGTTCCGACTACTTAGAAGGTTGAGGCAGAAGGGTCACTGGAGCCCAGCAGTCAATGCTGGGGTGGCTGTGAGCATGCCCCTGCACTCCAGTCTAGGTGATGGAGTGAGACTCCAACTCAAAAATATATATATGCATATATATTTTTCTATCAATCAAAATTAGGTAAAATATTACACAAGATTCACACACTAATTTATTCTTGCCTCTAAAATAACACAAACATACACTCCCCTAAACATTTCATCAGCAGATCAGTTTTATTTCAGTAACAGTTCTACTTCCCTTACAGAGTTATTGCTTATCTATAAATTTCTGAAAATCAAGAATCTAAAAACTCAAAAATTCATACTACAATAGAAAAAAAGCAAAGTAGAGTGCTGTGTATAATAAAGAGACCAAGCTATCCAGAATAATTAATTTACTTTGAGAAAGATTATTATTATTCTTGCAGAAGAAAAATGTCACTGCACTACTTTTGACCAGAAAAATAGAAATTTAAATTTCTACATAGTAGTCTTGGAAGCCAGACATTGTTGTAAGCAAAACTTATAAAACTTATTTTTTAAAGCCTTGTAATAATATCCAGAAATAAGCCTCATTGGACAGATGCTAACTATAATCGAAGACAGCTCAGGATATGACATAAGTAGAATGTCAAGGAGTTTGGACGCAGGCATAGAAACCCCTCTTCCCTTTCTGTTCCCAGAGAAGAGTGGGTCAGGAGAATAAAATCTTTCTATCCCACATTAACATACTAAAAAATAAAAAAAAAATTTCCATTCCCAACTAAATACATATACGTCCAGTTTTAGAATAAGTTTTGCTGGTATATGCAAATGTTCCCAATATGGAACATATTACTGTTATTGATTCTATTTTTGTCCATAGAAGTTATGATTGAGAGCTCATTTGAAATATATATGAGGAATATATATATATATATGATATCCATATATTTAAGATATATAGGATATCTTAAATAATCTGAAGTACATTCTAGATTAAACTGAAAAGTCACTAGAAGTCTAAGGTCACTGCTCTGGGCAACATGGTGTGAAGAGCAGAAATGTTTTGTTCAATTGCATTTGCTTATAAAAACCTACATGTTTTCCATTAAAAAAAAAAAAAGCAAGAAAAAAGCCCATTGCCAAAAATGCTGACAGTGGTATTTTTTTCATTCACTGGAATGCTACAAGTATTATGATTTGCCTTGAAAATGATAGAAGTTTTACAGTAAAAAAGATGAACTTATCCATAGAATGTAAAATAAGATACAATTGATTTTTCTCTGTCAAAATTAGCAAAGTCTTCTAAAAATTGTTGATGAGGTTGCACAGAAATGCAAACTTTCATAACCTACCGCTTAGAATAAATACTGGTAGAAATTTCTTTCTTTTTTTTTTTTGAGCTGGAGTCTCACTAGGTCACCCGGGCTGGAGTGCAATGGCATGCTCATGGCCACCCCAGCATCAACCTGCTGGGCATCTGCCTCAGCCTTCCAAGTAGCTGGAACTATAGGCTTGTGCTACTATGCCCGGCTAACTTTTTTTTATTTATGGTAGAGACGAGGTCTCACCAAGTTGCTAAGGCAGGTCTCAAAACCACAGGCTCAGGTAATCCACTCTCCTCGGCCTCCCAAAGTGCTGGGATTACAGGCTAAGCCACCAAGCCTGGCCTGTACTGGTACAAATTTCTAAACAGTGCTTTAGTTATGCACACTCAGTCACCAAGGACATTGATCCAGTGCCCACTAAGTGTCAGGCACTGTACTATGGTGAAGAAAAAACATACATATTCTACTCTCTGAGTGTTTCCAGTAGCCAAAATCTTTAAAATCTTCATATTTACTTTTTTCCCCCTTTTTAAAAAATAGTGATGGGTCTTGCTATGTTGCCCAGGCTAGTCTTGAACTCCTGACCTAAAAATAGTCCTTCTGTCTCATTCTCCCAAAGTTCTAGGATTACAGATGTCAGCCACTGTGCCTGTTCTAAAATCTTCATATCCTTTGACCCAAATAGTACAACTTCCAAAAAGAAAGTGATCATCAACATTAAAAAAAATTTTACAGACAAAAACATTCAGTTTTTGAGTAAAAAACTGAAAATAAACGACATATTCAAACATAATAAAGTAGTTCAAAAAACTGAGATAAATCTAAACACATAATAGAAAGTTACATTATTGTTATCTATCTGTTTATCTGTTTGTTTATTTGTTTATTTGAGTTAGGGTCTCATTCTGTCACCCAGGCTGCAGTGTGGTGGCACAATCACAGCTTACCGCAGCCTCAAATTCCTGGGCTCAAGCAATCCACCTACCTCAGCCAGCTGAATAGCTGGGACTATAGGCACACGCTACCACACCTAGCTAATTTTTTTTTTTTTTGAGTTGGAGTCTCACTCTGTCGCCCAGGCTGGAGTGCAGTGGCTGCTCCCGACCACTGCAGCCTCGACTTGCTGGGCTCCAGCGATCCTTCCTCCTCAGCCTTCCCTGTAGCCGGAATTACAGGAGTGCGCTACCATGCCCAGCTGATTGCTTGATTTATTGTAGAGATGAGGTCTCACTGACCAGGCGGGTCTCGAACCTGCAGGCTCAGGCAATCCACTCACCTCAGCCTCCCAAATGTGCAGGATTACAAGTTGAGCCACTGAGCCCAGCTAATTTTTTAAAATTTTTTTGTAGAGACAAGGTCTTGCTATGTTGCCAAGTCTGGTCTCGGACTCCTTGGCTCTAGCATCCTCCCACATTTCCCTCCCAAAATGCCAGAATTATAGGCATAAGCCACTGTGCCTGGCTGAAATTACTGTTAAAATTTTATTAAATAAAAATTAGACTCAATATATTACATAGTTTACCCTATTTGGCATCAAAAAATATATTTGCTAAAAACAGAAATACACATACAGAATTTTTTCTAAGTGACGAATTGTATGCTATTTTCATTTTCCCCTTTCTATATTTTTGAACTACCTTTACGATTTTCCATAGTGACTATATATTAAATATATAAAAGGTCATTTTTAAAAGAAATAATACAAGAATTATTGTCTTCATCTCATAGAA
>NW_006970702.1:0-371 GCF_000164805.1 Carlito syrichta | reverse complement strand
TCACAGAAAGGACCTGTCATTGGTTGATCCATCCCAGAAGAGTTCCAGGAATTGCAACAGCCAGTAGAATGGAAGGGCAGTCACTGGAACACCCATCCCAGAGGCAGGCATATCACATGGGCAAACCTCACAGAGTAATGCTAGTCACTGGTACAGCCAACACAAATGAGGTTTAGTCAATGTGGAGCACATAAAAGAGTAGGACGAGTCATAAGAATACCAATCACAAAGGAGGGCCAGTCATTAGGACAACTATCACAAAAGAGAGCCAGCCACCAGGGGCATCAATCACAGAGAATGGTCAGTCACTATGACACACATCACAGTAGAGGGATAGTCACTGTGGTAGCAAATAGGAGTGCCTCAGTCAC
>NW_006970701.1:0-2383 GCF_000164805.1 Carlito syrichta | reverse complement strand
TAAACAGGTGGTCTGCTTACTAGTCAGCTGAATTAACCAGGTTGATATATAGCTAATCAGTTGGCTAATAAGCTGACTTAACTAGTCGACTTAACTAAGTAGCCAGCTGTCTAGCCTGCTGATGTAATTAGTCAGCTACCAACTAGCCTGCTGGCTAGACAGCTGACTTAACTAGGTGACTTAACTATATAGCCAGCGGGATAGACAGTTGACTTAACTATTTAGCTACCTCACAAATCAGCTGTCTAGCCAGCTGACTTAACTAGGTGACTTAACTAGCTAGCCAGCTAGTTAGTTGGCTGACCTAATTGCCTAGGTACCTGGCTATCTAGCTGGATATCCATCTGACTTAACTAGCAAGCTACCTACATAGCCTGCTGGCTTGCCAGCTGACATAACACTTAGCTACCTAGCTAACCAGCTGGCTATTGAGCTGACTTAACTGGTTATTTAACTAACTAATTAAATGGTTAGCCAGCTGACTTAACTAGCTAGCTACCCAGTTAGCCAGCTGGCTCGGCAGCTGACTTAACTCTCACTGAATTAACTAGCTATCAAGCTGACTTAACTAGCTGACTTAACCTGCTAGCTACCAAGCTAGTCAGTTGGCTTAACTAGCTAGCTTAACTAGCTAGCTACCTAGCAAGCTATCTAGTTAGCCACCTGACTTAACTAGCAGTCATAACTATCTAGCAGAAGGAACAATCTGTCTTATGTAGCTTGCTTCCTAGATAACCAGCTGAATTAACTAGCTGTAATAAGTAGCTAGTCAGATGGCTACCCACCTGACATAATTAGCTTTTTAACTAGCTAACCAGCTGGATAGCCAACTGACTTAATGAGTCGACTTAACTAGCTAGGCAGCTGGTTGCCAACTGACTTATCCAGCTGCCTTAACCAGGTAGTCAGCTGGCTAGCCAGCTGACTTAACTAGCTGGCTATCTGCTAGCCAGCTGTCTAGCCATCTGACTTAACTAGCTGACTTAAGCTAGCATGCTGGCTAGCCAGTTGACTTAACTAGCTAGCTACCTACCTAGTCAGCAGGCTTGCAAGCTGACTTAACTAGTGAATTTGAACAGCTAGCCTGCTTGCTAGCAAGCTGACTTATCTAGCTACCTACATACCTTCTCAGCTGGCTAGGCAGCTGGCTAAACTAGCTGACTTAACCAGCTAGCCAGTTCCCTATTCAGCTGATTTAACTCACTGACATCACTAGCTAGCCAGGTAGCTATCTAGCCGATGTAATTAGCTAGGTACCTACCTTGCCAGTTGGCTAGCCAGTTCTCTTAACTAGCTGAATTAACCAGTATCCAGCTAGCTAACCAACTGACTAAACTAGATCACTAACTAGCAAGCCAGCTGCCTAGTCTGCTGACTTAACTAGCTGCCTTAGCCAGCTAGCTAACTAGCTAGCTAGCTGACTTAAATAGTTAGCTAACTACCTAGCTACATAGCTTCCTAGCTGACTTAAATACTTAGCTAATGAGCTAGCTACCAGCTAGCAAGATGACTTCAATAGTTAGCTGCCTAGCTAGCTGACTTAACCAGCTAACTAACTATTCTGCTTACTCATTATCTAACGTGCTAGCTAGGTGACTTAATTATTTGACTTAACTTGTTAGCTAACGAGCTACCTAGCTGACAAAACCAGCTGATTTAACTCGTTAGCTAACTAGGTAGCTAGCTGACTCATCCAGCTGACTTAACTCATTATCTAACTAGCTAGCTAGTTTACCCAACTAGCTGACTTAACTCGTTATCTAACTAGCTAGCTAGCTGACTCAACCAGCTGACTTAACCCATTAGTTACCTAGCTAACTACCTGACTCCACCTGCTGACTTAACCCATTAGCTCACTAGCTAGCTATCTATCTTAACCAGTTGACTAGATTAGAAAGCTCACTTAACTAGCTGACTTAGCTAGCTGACTTTACTACCTAGCTAGCTGACTTATCTGGCTGACTTAACTAGTTAGCTAGCTCACTTAACTACCTGAATTAAATAGTTAGCTAACTATTTAACAAGCTGAGTTACTAGCTGAATTATCTAATTACCTAAGTAGTTAGGTCACAGACTTAAGTAACTTACTTAAATAGTTAGCTAACTTGTGAGCTAGTTGACTGAGCTAGCTGACTTAGTTAGCTAGCTGTCTAGCTAGCTTACTTAATAGCTGACTTAACTAGTTGGCTAAGGAGATAGATAGCAGATTTAACGAATTTGTTAACCAGTTAGCTAATTGTTTTAACTAGTTTCTAAACGAGTTAAATAGCTGAATTAACTAGTTGAATAAGGAGTCACCTAGGTTACTTAACTTGTTGACTGATGAGTCGCCTGACTAGTTAGCTGGTTTAACACGTTGGCTGACTACTAGTCCAATTTATTA
>NW_006970700.1:0-5284 GCF_000164805.1 Carlito syrichta | reverse complement strand
TACATTCACTGGATTTTCTATAACTGAGAAAAGTCAGGCTCTGGAAAACCATCAGAGAGGAAAACCAGTAAATGAAGCACCCCAAAAAGAGAAGAGCTAGTCCTGGAAGTCTAATTATAGAGGAGGTTGAGTTCCTGGAAGACCCATCACAAAAGAAGGTTGGTCATTTGGGCATCCAATTTGTAGAAGAGACATTCACTTGGGCACCATTCAGAGGAAACCCAGATATTAGGGCACCCATTATGCTTGAATCCAAGTCATTAGGACACCCATCAGTGAAGAGGGACATTTACTGGGACATTCATAATGGAAAAGGTGCAGAAACTGGGGCACACATCATAGAAGAGGCATAGTCACTGTGGCACCCATTTTGGAGAAGGCCCAGTGACAGGGCAATAAGATGATTAACAGCGCAACATCCATTGCAGTGAATGGCCAACAATTAGCTTAGGACACCATTCACAGAGGAATTCCAGTCACCAATGCACTCATTATGGAGGAGGCAAAAATATCTTGACACCCAACACAAAAGAGGGCTAGTCACTGTGGATGGCACGCCTCATATAAGAAGGCACCAATTATAGGGAAGAACCAGTAATGGGGCACATATTATATGGAAGCCCAGTCACTGAGACACCCATCACAATGTAGAGACTGTCAAGGGGGTACCTACTATGTAGGAGACCAAGTAATTGAGACACCTATCACAGAAGAGGATTTGCCATTGCATCAACCATTATGGAAGAAGGTTATTCACTGGCACCAATCACAGCAGAGACACAGTCACTGGGCCATTTGTAAGTTGGAGGACCAATCACTGGCACTCCAAAGTGGAGAAGGCCCAGTCATTTGGACACCAGTCACAGAGGACAGTCAGGCACTGAGGTGCCCTTCACAGAAGAAGAAAACTCACTAGCACCCATCACAGATGAATATCAGTCACAGGGGCAAATACTATAGAGGAGGGTCAGGAACCATGGCTTCCATAACAGAAGGGTGATACCATCAGAGAGGAGGGACAGTCACTGGGACAACCATTACAGAGGAGTGAATGAAATTGGGACACCCATTACAGAATAGATTCAGTCACTGGGGCAACCATCACAGTGAAGATCCAATCACTGATGAATACATCACAGATAAAGGTCTGTTATTTATGAACCCATCACAGAAGAGGGCTAGTTACTGTGGTACCCACTGGGAAGGGCTCGTTGCTGAGAATCTAATCAAGAAGAGGGCCAGTAACTGGAGCAGCCATCACAGGGTAGGGAAAATCATTGTGGTATCAATCACAGAGTAGAATTAGTCACAGGTTCAACAATCAGAGAGAAAGGCTAGTAACTGGGTCACCCATTATAGGGGAAGCTAAATCACTCCTGCAGTATCACAAAAGACAGACAGTTACTCTGACATCCATCAGGAGGAGACTCAGTCACCGGGGCACCCATCACATAGGATGGCTAGCCACTGGGGCGGCTATCATATATGAAAGTCAGTCAGTGAGGCACCAAAAATAGGAGAGACCCAGCTACTGTGCCACACATTATATAATGGGCCAAGTCAAAAGGACAACCTTCACATGGGGAGTCAGTCACTAGGGTACCCATTATGAAGGTGGCCCCATAAGTTTGACATCCATCACAGTTGACAGCTAGTCACTGGAGAAACCTTTATGGAGGAAGACAGTCACTGGGCAAGAATCAAAGTGGTGGCACAGTCAGTGGGGCAAGATATTGGAGGATGTTTAGTCACTGTTTCAGCCATATGATGGAGACCCAGTCACTGAGTATCATTCACAGAGTAAGCCAGCCACTAGGTCACTCATCAGACAGGAGAGTCACTCACTGTGGCACCCATCACAGAGATTGGCCAGTCACAATAATCACACAACTCAGAGGAAAGCTAGTCAATGGGACTCCCATTACAGAAGAGGACTTGTCACCTATCACAGAAGAGGGTCACTCACTAGGATACAAATAGTGGAGAGTTGCCAGTCATTTGCACACCAATTACAGAAGATGGCATCACTGGGGAATCCATCAAAGGAGGTCCAGTCACTGGGCCTTCTTTCAAAAAGAGAGCTGATCCGGGGGCACTCATTTTTTTAGGAGAACTAGTAAATAGGACACCCATCACAGAGGAGGGTTAGGCGGGTGACCAATATGGAGGAGTGCAAGTCACTGGGGGCACCAATTACAGAGGAAGCCCAGTCACTGGGGCACCTGTCATAAAGGAAAACCAGTCACTGAGGAACCCATTACAGTGAGGACCAAACAATGGGACACTCTTTACAGAAGAGGACTTTTCATTCCAGTACACATTATAAAGATGGTCAGTCAATGGGGTACCCATCATATATGAAGACTAGTCACTGGGGCATTACAGGGAAGATCCAGTCACAGGAGGACACATTATGAAGGAGACCTAGTCACTGGGACACCCATCACAAAAAAGGAACCCTCTCGAGGGCACCGATTATGGAGGAGACCCAGTAACTGAACCCCCCCCAAAAAGAGGGTTTGTCTCTGGGTATGAAAGAAGGTCCGTCACCTAGGCACCATTACTGAGGTAGATCAGTCACTGGGTCATTTTTTCACAGAGGAGGACCAGTTTCTGGGACATCCATCACAGAAAACAGGCAGTAACTGAGGCACCCAATGTAGAGAAGATGAGTCAATGAGGCAACAATCACAGTGAAGAGACAATCACTTACACATATTACAGAGGTGAACCAGTTACTGGGGCACCTATCAAAAAACAGGACAAGTCACTGGGATGCAAATTATGAAGTTGGTCCAGGAACTAGAACACATATCACAAAGAAGGGGTAGTCACTCAAGTATCCCATTTGGAGGAAGAGCAGTCACTGAGGCATTAATTTCAGAAGAGGTCCAGTCAGTGGAGCACCTATTATAGAGGAGGCAAGGACAACGTGACACCCTTTATGGAACCTGGGGCATCCATTACAGAAGAGGTGTTGTCACGGAGGCACACATTTTGGAGATGACCAAGTTAATAGGACACCCATCACAGAAGAGGGCTAGTCACTGCGTTATCCATCTCCATGAATGGTCAGTAATTGGGGCACCAAACACAGAAGGATCCTAGTCACTGGGAAACACAACACAGAGGAGGGCTAGTTATTTGGGCACCCATCATACATGTAGGTCAGTCATTAATGCACCAATCATAATGCACGTTCAAATACTGAGCACATATTATGGAGGAGGCCCATTCAGTGGGACACCCATCACAAAGAAGGCACAGTTAATGTGGCATCCACTATGGAGACCCAGTAAGAGGGACACACATAACAGTCACAAAGGAAAACATTACAGAGAGGAGCTAGTCACTGGGACACCTATCACAGCAAAGGGCTTGTCACTGCGGCACCCATCACATAGGAGGGTAAATCACTGGGACATCCATTACAGAGAAGGCCCAGTCACTGGGGCAACTATCACATATGAGGTCTAGTAACAGGAACACTCTTCACAAAGAGGTCAATTCGCTTGGATACCTATTATTGATTAGGTCCAGTAAGTGGAACACCAATCACAGAAGAGGGCAAGTCACTTGGGTAGCCATAATAATGGAACACCAATCATTGGAACACCAATCATAGACAAGGCCCAGTCACTGGGACAAACATAATGGTAGAAGGCCAGTTTCTGAGGCAATAATTATGGAGTAGTCCCAGTCACTGAGGAAACCTTCACAGAGGAGAGCCAGTCTCTGGGACACCCATTCTACAGGAAGTTCAGTCACTGGGGCATCTATCACAGAAGAGAACCAACATTGAACCTCAATCACTGAAGGAAGATCAGTCACTTGGGCACCCATCACAGAGAAGAGCCAGTCAATGGGATATAAACTATGTAGAAAGGATCAATTTAGTGAAACACCCATCACAGAACACGACTAGTAATTGGGGAACCAAACTTGGAAGACAGTCTGCCACTGGGGCACCAATCACAGAGGAGGTTCAGTCAGTAAAGCACTTATTATGGAGGCAGCCAAGTCACTAGAACACCCATTACAGGGGAGGAACAGTCATTGGGGAACCCATTATGGAGGAGGCCCAGAAACAGAGCACCCACACAAAGGAGAGGAACTCACTCGAGCACTCATTTCAGAGGTGGTTCACATACTAAGACACGTGTAACAGTAGGGTTGAAACCATGGCACCCATTTCAGTGGTTGGCCAGTCATCAAAGAGGAGGCTCAGATGCATTGGTATGCATAATGGGGGTCCATTATCTGTGACGCCCATCATGGAGGGCGGCTAATCAATACAAAACCTATTATATATGAAGGTTAGTCACTGAGACATCAATCACAGTGAGGAACTAGTCACTGAAGCACACATTATGGAGGAAAACCAGTAATAGAGACAATCATCACAAAGGGGAATCCATTTTGGAGAAGGCCCAATAAGTGGGACACCTATCTCAGAGAAGGGCTATTCACTAGGTCAACATTATGGAGGAGGGCCAGTCACTGGGCACCAATAACAGTGGAGGCACATCACTGGGGCTCCCATAGAGGATGAGAGCCCATCATTAGCACATCAAAACAGAAGAGACCCAGTCACTAGGACTTCGAACGCAGAGGAAAGCCAGTCACTGGAGCTCCTATAGAGGTCCCATCACTGGCATCATTATTATGGGTGCACAAGTCATTAGCCCTCCTCTTTGATGGGTGTTCTTTTATTGACTGGGCCTCCTACATAATGCGTACACCGGTGACAGGTCTTCCTCTTCTATACCATCATAGAAGACATGTCACTGCAGAATCCATCACAGAGGAGGTCCAGTAACTTGGGCACCCATCAGAAAGAGCATAGCCAGTTATTGAACCACCAATCTCAAAGGATGTCCAGTCACTGGGGCACCCATTATGCAAGAGGCCCAGTCATTGTTACATTCATCTTAGAGAGGACTAGCCATAGTAGCACCCTTCACAGATGAGCCTCAATCACTGGGAAACACATAACAGAGAATAACCAGTCAGTGTGGCAGCCAACACAGAGGAGAGCAAGTCACTGGGGCACACATCAAAGAGAAGACGAGTCACTGGACACGCACCGTGTTGGAGCAATCACTAGGGAACCCATCCAAAGGAGGACAGTCACTGGGGTATCAATGAGATATGAGGGCCTGTCATTGGAAACCAATCACAAAGCAAGGCCAATCAATTAGGCATCAAACACAGAGAAGTCCCAGTCGCTGAGGCGACCATCACAGGGAGTAATCTATACTAAGGCACCCATTACAGAGGAGTG
>NW_006970699.1:0-414 GCF_000164805.1 Carlito syrichta | reverse complement strand
TGGCTTCAGTCTTGGCCAGACTGTTCCCAGAAGAGCTGCCTCCGTGTGGTTTCTTCTCTCCGTTCTGATTCACCGGTGTGGTCCTAACCCCCCCTTGGTCAGTGCAGGTCACCGACAGGCTAGCTACATAAGTAACCTAGCTAAGTCAGCTGGCTAGCAGCTTGCTAACTAGATAACTATATAGTTAAGTCAGCTGTCTAGCCAACTGGCTATCGAGTTAAGCCACTTAATTAAGTCACCTGGATATCCAGCTTGCTAGTTAGGTAGGTTACTATTCATGTCAGCTGTCTAGTCAGCTGACTAGCTAGTTAAGTCACTTATTAAAGTCAGCTAGCTTGCTTGCTAGCTATATGACAAGCTAGTTAATTCAGCTGTCTGGCAAGCAGGCCAGCTGTTTAAGTCAGCTAAGTCAGC
>NW_006970698.1:0-413 GCF_000164805.1 Carlito syrichta | reverse complement strand
ATATTTTGTGGCCAAAAATATGCTGTGGGAAACTAATGCTTGTTTATATCAATTATACATTGATGAACCTGATAAAATTGGTTTAGCTTTAATACATTGTTTTGCTTAAAGGCACAGTTTGCAAGAAGCTATCAGTAATGTTAAGTGAGGTCTTGTAATTTCCAGGACCATCTTCAGTCATTACCTTAGGGATCAAAAAATTTCCCCTGAATTCCTGGACAAGACAGCTAAGAAGATATTAAAAGCAACAGGTCTTTAAAACCTGAGTAAGTTAAATTGCCACTGGGCGGTATTTCTACCAATTTTGAAAAGTTTTGCTGTTGGGTTGTCATAAATAGCTGAAACTATGGGACGATTTGAAGTTATGTCTTGCAGATTCCTGGCTGTGTTTACATGAATAGCTCAGGCCTCCT
>NW_006970697.1:0-477 GCF_000164805.1 Carlito syrichta | reverse complement strand
CAGCTGGCTAGTCAGCTTGCTAACTCAGTAGCTAGCTAGTTATGTTATAACAACTAGTTATAACAACTGATTTAATTGCCTATCTAACTAGCTAGACAGCAGCCTAGCCAGTTGACTTAACTAACTGACGTAAAGAAGTAGCCAGCTGGCTATCCAGCAGAGTTAACTAGCTAGCTACCTACCTAGCTAGACAGCTGGGTAATCAACTGACTTAACTAGCTGACATAACTAGATGCCTGATGGCTAGCCAACTGACTTAACTAACTACCTACCTACATAGCCCACTGACTTGCCAGCTGACTTAACTACCTAACTACCTAGCCAACCTGCTGGCCAGCGAGCTGACTTAACTAGGTGACTTATCTTGCTATCCAACTGACTTAACCAGCTAGCTAACTAGTTAGTTTAATCCTTATTTAACGTTCTTGCTAGTTTTCTTAATTATCTGACTTAACTCCTTAGCTCACAAGCTAGCTA
>NW_006970696.1:0-853 GCF_000164805.1 Carlito syrichta | reverse complement strand
AAACCCAGAAAACCTTGGATAACAGCAGGTCTCAGTGGGAGGAACACCTATGGCCCAGATTTCAGGACCAGGCAGGAAGACCAGGATGTCGACCAAATAGAAAGCCTGTGATTGCAGCAGTTTTGGAGACCCAGGCTGAGAGAATGGCCCGATTTGGGCAGTTTGAGAGTGTCCTGGGCATCCTAGGAAGGAATGAAAAGAAAGAAACAAAGAAAGACTGAAAGGGAGAAAGGAAGAAAGGAAAGAAAGATAGAAAGAAAGAAATCCATTCTCCTGCAAACCTTCTTCCCCCAGTCCTTCCCACCATCCCCCATATAGGATGGTCCCCCAAGGTCAGCACCCTCCAGCCCCAACCCCCCCATGGCTGCACCCCTTTGGTGCAGAAGTTCATGAGGCTCCATGGCCGGTTTCCTCTGGCTCTCCCAATCTCATTTTTCCTAGCTCTAAAGCCAGTCACCCTGTGAACACACCAAGTGCATTTGAGAATCTGTGTATGATTCTGATGTGTTTGGAGATAGGGTCTTTCTCTGTGGTCCTGGCTGGGGCCTGGAGACATGACAGTCATTCTCTGCCACCTTGAAATTGCAGGTTCCAGAGATCCTCCCACCTCAGTCCAGTGTGGCCAAGATGACGGGCACCTCGACCCAAGACTCCCTGTTTGGATTTGTGCGGAGATGGGATCTCCCTGCATGGCATGGGTTGGCCCAGGCTGGCCGTGGGATCCTGGACTTCATCCATCCTCCCCTCTAAGCATCCCCGAGTGCTGAGATTCCTGGCGTGGACCGCCAAGTAAGGCCTTCTGGTTCATTTTCTATGAAGGATCAAGGCCGGGCTTGGGGGATCAGCCTCGTCA
>NW_006970695.1:0-424 GCF_000164805.1 Carlito syrichta | reverse complement strand
CCCCTGGGAGGAGTGAGTGGTTCCAACCTGGGGAATGAGGTGGGTGGAAGGGTGGGGGACACAGCATAGACTTGTCCCTGCTCCAGGTGCTCTCCCCAAGGAGTGTTCAGTGGGTGATTTTGGCCACACTCTCTGGGGTCTCAGGTTGTCACAAAGGAGAGGAGTTCACTGTGGGTCCCTGAGAAGGGTGTGGAGACAGTTCATGGGTGCTAATGTCTATCATCCTGGCACTCTGGGGGGGCCGAGGTGAGAGGATGGCCTGCGACCCCATGTTTGAGATAAGCCCAGAAACATTGGCAAGATCTCTTCTCTACAAGACACCAAAAAAATGACATGAGCATGGTGGCCCACGCCTGTTATTCCAGCCACTCGGGAGGCTGTGTCTGGAGGACTGCCAGAGCCCAAACGGTGGATGGTGCTGTGT
>NW_006970694.1:0-6664 GCF_000164805.1 Carlito syrichta | reverse complement strand
TTGTGTGCATTTGTGCATCAATGTGTGTCTGGTGCATGCATATGTTTTTATGTATGTATGTGGTGTATGTGAGTATTTGTGTGTGCATGTGTGGACACGTGTTCATGTATGTATATGGTGTGTGTGAGTGTGTTCTGTGCATACACTTGTAGCTTGTGTGTGTGTTTGTGTGTGTGCCTGTGCACAAGTGTGTGTGTATATACATATGCTTGTGTGTGAATGGGTGTCTTGTGCATGTGTGTGCACGTATGTTTTGTGTGTGTGTGAAGTGTATGAATATTCGTGCACGTGCACATATGTGTGTGGCGTGTGCAAGCATGTACATATGTAGCATGTGTGTTTGCATGTGTGTTCCTGTGCACGTGTGTGTGTATGTGTTTTCTTGTGGTCTGACCCACAACTCTGCTTTGCTGTCCCCTCCACATACCCCCCCACTGGAATTCACGCTAGGCCTCACAGGAGTGAGTATTCACAGTTCAGTAGCTCCTGATAGGGGTTGGGAAGGGCAGCCGTATTTAACGCCCAGTCAGCATGCCCTGAGGAACCCTCCAACATGACCTGGGACAGCTCTGAGCTGCCCACAAGCGCCGTTGCTGGTTTTTTCCCTCCCGGTACCTACTCTTTCCTGGGCAGCCCTGCCCCAGGCCCTCTATCAAGTGGGGGCTGGAATGAAGTGGGCTCCTTGAATCCTGGGTTGGATGGGCCTGCCCAGACCCTCTCCCCACCCAGCAAGCCTGGAGGTGAGGCTGGGTGGGGATCCCTAGCAATTTCTGCCTTCCTGCCTTTTTGGGTATTTGAGCCCTCCTCTGCTGGGCACCTGGGCAAAGCTCGGACCTGCTTCTGTGGCCCCTTCCCTGGGATGGTATGTGTTGTCTGTGTGCCTGCTGGTGGGAGATAGGACCCATGAGGCATGGACTAGAGCACCGCAGACATCCTATTCTGCCAGTGTCGGTGACTGCTGAACTCACGCCATTCCGAAGCCACACTTGGCAACACCATAATGTTAACAACAGCAGCAGGAGTAATAACAGCAACTGCTTATTAAGTGACTGTCATGTGCTGGATGCTGTAGTTGAGCCCTAACCACCATGGTGTTCTCTCTCACAACCCTTGAGGCCAACATTGTCATATCTCCCCTCAGATGGGGAAACAGCTGACGCCTGCCCAACCAGGCCACTCAGCAATCGGTGGTCAAACTTGTGGGGTCCTGAGGTGGACACAGAGGCCTGTGGCAGCCCCGTTCCAGGTCCTAAGGGTAGGGGGGTATTTTATTTCTCCCTGGGCTGTCAGGTTCCAACACTTCTCATCTGAGGTGGGGCCTCAGGACCATGGGGCTAAAATGTCACCTCATGTGTTATGTTGAAAGCAGAGCTATCTAGGGCAGGACTTCTGCGACCAAAGCATCACCCCCACTGTCCACCTAAGTTCCCTGAACACTGCCAAGGAATCATCCTCTCTCTCTCTTTCAGACCCTTGTGTGTAGGCTTTCATACAGACTAGCTAAATAAGTAAAGGTGTCCAAGAGCAAATGCTTCAGTCCATTCTGACTTCTCCCTTTCTGCAACTCCAAGAGGGTTCTGGAATTTACCACCTGAGGCCCCTGCATTTCAGTCTCTTCAGGGTGTGAGGGCCAGGCAAGGGTGCGAGAAGCAAGGAAGGGGTGGGAGGGCTGGGACCTCACTGCTGTATGCAAGCCTCCCCTCCCGCCTGCAGAAAAATGTTGCCTGACCTTGTGAACTACTCCCAGTCCTCCAGAGGAGGAAATGTCCCAGCTTGCCCTCAGATGCCCACTCCCACTTCCTGACCACATGTCTACACCTGCCTTTACCTCGCTTCCAGATGCCCTTTGCCCGGCATGCCCGCCCTCCTCTGTTGTGCCAATAGAAAGTATTCCTTTTAAGGTCTAATATGTTTGCCACTACCTCTAGGAATGACAGAGGCACTGTCCTCTCTTTTGCAAAACTGACCATGTAGCATGGTGTGCTCCTGTCCTTCGCTGAATGGAATTGTGGATACAATGAGGCAGTTCGGGGGAAACAGGCTGCATGTCTGGGGTGCTCCCCAACCTTTTGCCCACTGCTGATACTCAGGAGCATTCTTTAACCCACCCTCAGCAGCCCTCAAGGTCACGTTCCCACAAAGTTCCCAAGGAGGAGATTTCTAGTTGGAGAGTGTCTCCATGGAGAGCTATATATGTGCCACTCTCTGGAGGACTAGTCCCTGCCACCAACTTTCACTGGGGCTGGAGGGTGCTGACCTCACTTTAAGGGAGACAGGATTTCAGGGAATGGGATCTGTGAAGAGGCTGAATCTTGAATTGGGAAAGATATGAATGGAGAGAGGTGATTTAGGTGGAGGGAGCCCAAGGGCAATGGCCCAGAGGTGTGACCCAGCATGGGGCCTCTGGGTCAATGCCCTGTGGGGTGAGGAGGTTGGCCCTCTGGGTGTGGAGGTCAGGTCGAGGTTAGGCTGCAGATGGTCCATGAGGCATCAAGTGCAGACTGCAGTCGCTGGATGGTAGTGGCTGGGAACCAGGCTAGTTATTAAAAGGAAATGTCCATAGGAGCCTCTGCCCCATCTTTGCTTCCCAGTAATACATAAGGGAAAAGAAAGAAGCTTATTTCCCCAGCAGAACTCATGAACTCCCCATGGGCAGGGACCGGATTATACCCTTCTCCTCCTTCCACCCCCATCTGATCTAACCCAGGTCTTGTTTCTCAGGCTGACCTTGGCTCTCACCTGGAGTTGGATGGTGTGGCCTGCTCCCATGAGCCAGCATTCCTCTCCACCTTCTGTCTTCCCAGCCAAAAGTCCATGCCTCGCCTCCAGGCAGAGACATCCCATTCAGAAAGGGGAAGTTGTAATTCAGGTTTTAAAAAAAAATCACCTGAAATAGCAAAGATTCATGCTCTGGGAAGTAGGAGGCAAATCCCACGTCTTTGCAGCCCACCAGGTGGAGGGAGCTTCTTGTTGCCCTGAAAGGCACCGGGAGGGACCTCAGCATGCACCTGGACTCTGAGCCTCTCCGGGGACCATGCAGGAGGCAGGTAGACTCTGTCCAGTGACACTCCATTCAAATGATGCTAGTCAGACTGCCAGACTATTCCTTGGTTGGATGGGGAATATTCCACCCCCTGCAGGCCTCCTTCCTGACCCTGAGCACTGCCTGAGTACAGTCAGCCCCCACACAGCCTCCCTGGTTCTCATTAATGTGTCTTCTGACCTTGTCTGCTGGAAGCTCCCTGAAGGAAGGCATGTGGTTTCACCTTCCCTGAATTCAACTCTGTTCATACCCAGCAAAAGTGAGGCAGCTGCTATAACTGCACTGACATCAGCAAGGGCTGTGCTAGGCATTTATCAATATGGAAAGGTCTGTCGGGCCCCAGGAAAAAAACAGATCAAGTTGGCCTGTGTAGGATGCTTGACTCTCAACACCATGCTTTGTTTAATTAACTGGCTCCACTGGAGGCCGTTAACACACTAGAAAGATGTTTTTTTCAAATCACATGACCAACCTTGGGAATTAAAGAGTCCACTAAATGCATTGTTTCTGCTTTACCAGGCTCAGGGACCTGCCTATGGGTGTGCTAAGGCCCCTAATGAGGACAGCAGCCATCAGTTAAATAACAGCCCCTTCCTTGCTGTCACCATTGTGGGGATGTGGCCCCTATCCCTAGAGCCAGCTCTGGCCTGATCAAAGTCCCGTCCCACCTCTCTGCTGAGAGTGTCTTCCCACAGGGCAGTCCAGGATGTGCATTGCTAAGTGGTACTTTGGGGAAAAAATAATTCATATTCATATGTATTTCCCTTCCTCTCTACTGCAGATCTCTGAGCTTTTGAATATGAGAGCTTTTTATTTTTTTAAAACAGCAGTGCTTTCATTTAGTTCTATGGATTTAAAACATTGAGAGGTGGGAGGAGCCTTGTGGGACTGTGAATTTCTCTGCGCTGCCAGCCTTTGGAAGGATAACCCACACCAGGTGTCGAGCGTTCTGTATCTGGACAAATGTTAATTCTCCTTTCCTTTGTCTCAGGCTTAGGATTTAATTTGCTCAGAAGGTGCATGTGAGAAGGTCTTCACTGTTCTTTATTTTTCTACCCCTTCTTCTCCCTCCCCTCCTCCTCTTCCAACTCATATTCATTTGCCTGCACCCCCCTGGTATCCCCTCACTTTCTTGAGAAAGCACAGTCTGGAGCAGAGAGCAGGTGGCTTCACGGCCTGGGCTATTAGGGGCAGGAAGGAGTGTGCCTGCTTTTCCAGGTCCCTCTCTTTCTAGGCCCATAATTGCAGAACCAGAACTGACAGGGCTGAGCCCACAGAGCTTCTGCCCCAGTCTTGTGGAGTCAGGGCGTTGACATAGTATCTGATCCTCTGCAGTCAGAGAAGAATTATGGAGGTGGATGACATATTTCTGCAGCGGAGATAGGTTCTCAGATGCAGGGTTTCAGGTCATAGAGGGTCGATAGGAGGGATCACAGCAGGGAGTCTTGCCACAGAGAATGACTGGTTGTAAAACCAGAGCTGGGACAGGTTGAAGTATGGGTCCCAGCAGCCACCTAACTACCCCAGGGCTCTGCAGAGAAGCCCCTCACCCTGATCCCACTGAAGGCCAGGCTCACTCTTCTATTTCCAGTACCAGAAACACCTTTAGTGACTACTTGTTGCTGAATCTGGGCCCCGTGGCTTCTGATCTTTTCCAGAGACCCCTGGAGTGTCATAACTGCCCTTGGTCACTTGTGGCAGAGAGGACCTCAGAGCCCGAGTTATGCAAGGTGGACTCCTAGTCTTGACCTTCCCTTCCAAGTCCTTGTCTCCATCTCCAGACCCTAAAATAACCTGTTATCATGGAGTTTGGGAGGGCCCAGGAAGAGGCCTCAGTGGGGTGACCCATGCTACTGATGTCAAGTTCTGCCAGCCCAGAGACCTGCCCTCCCTGGATGGGTTGAGAGGTGGGGAGGCTTAGCCTCTCAGTGTGCAGACCCTGAGTTAGCAGCCTGCCTTGTCCTGCCCCATCCAGTCTTGCACCTCTGACAGTCCATGGGCCCTGAGGGACTCAGGGCTACTCAGCTCCATGATGAACATGACATCCTTATCTACAGGGCTGCATCTTGCCCAAAGAGCTTCTGCACCCGTCTTCTGATGAAAGAGAGAAGAGTTTTTGGCCTCTTGGGTCAAAGACAGGGTGGGTCTTCTTAGTACCCATTTGCAGCTGGGGAAACTGAGGCCCAGGCAATCAGGTGACACACAATCACAAATAACAGAGTCAGGACTGCCCCTCCTATGGATGCTCACTTTGGGCTTATTCCTGGTGAACCATAGCCATGCCCAGGTGAGAGGCAGAGACCCATGAACCATTCTCTGGGCTGTCAGTCTAGTGATCATCTTCTCCAGGCAAGGAGCATGGCCTGAGACCACCCCCCAGGAGCCTTTTCAGCCACAGGGCTTCATGTTTGGTGATTCATCTTTCATCTTACTTCTCTGCTATTTTCTTCATATTTGAATGTGACACTGTCTGGTCCTCAGAGGCTTACAGTATGACCCTGGCCCATGGGTCTTCCCAGGCCTCTGTCACTGGCCCTCCTGGGAGCTCCTGAGGTAGCTTCTGAGACTGGCCCCCATTCCACAGTGGTGAGTGAGATGTGAGATGGGGCTGGTTCTATCACTAGGAGCTTGCAGAAGCTGGGCTGCCTCCTGGAGAACAGGATGGCCTCTGAGTGTCTGGGGCTCTCCTTTTGGGACAAGGAGCTGGCTTCATGTGGCTTTATCATGAAGATCCTGCCTGAGCTGCCTCCAGAATACGGCCTACGGTGGCCTCTAGCAGCCTCCTGGGCTGTGGCTGAATGCACCAGGCCTTCCCTCTTCTCTGAGGTATCTCCCTGAAGACATCCCATCCTTCCTGAAAGCCCCCTCTGGACACTGAGTCAGCTAGCTCTCCTGGGACACTCACACCCTGAGACCCAGGGCTGAGAGTCCTGTTGGGCCGCTGGGAGTATGTAGAACTTAGAGAGAGGATGAGGGGGAAGGAGTCTGCCACCAACCCACTTCCCTGGCAGCCACTCAACAAATCTAGGGAATTAACAGGAGCCACACAAAGCCCTTGATTTGCTCCAGAGATCAAGGGTCAGCCTGAAGGCCTTATTAATTAACCAAGCAAGGCTTTCTGCTATCGACAAGGTCTGAGGGCTCGGCCTGGGAACAGACCTCACAGCCCACAGCCCAAAGACCATCCCCTGCCCCCACCCTCTTCCTTTCTCCCACTTGGCCTCTTCTACCCTTGGAGTCCAGCTTACCCAGGAGGCCCTGGCCTGGCAGGACCACAAACCATGGCCTGTTTGCTTTTAAGCCCAAGTCACACAATGTCTTCCTGTCCCCCACCCCTGCCCACTCCTCTTACTGCCCTCTCTGGCATAATATTTGAGGCTCCAGGGATACAGGTGTGATCTGGCTCCCACACACCTTCAACATGTTGCTCCTGGGAGTCTATCACCAGGGATAGGATATGACAAGCTGATTCACACCGAGGAGTCAGGTGGAGAGTGTTAGCAGAGTAGGTGGGTGGGTGGTGATTTCATTTTAATAAGGGTCATGTGTGAACTCTGCAGAGCAAGTTCTGATGGTGGGACTTCAAACGTCAAAGATGGGCCAGGCAGCAGGATATTTTGG
>NW_006970693.1:0-452 GCF_000164805.1 Carlito syrichta | reverse complement strand
GTGTCAAAGACCTTGGGACCTGCTGCTTCTGAACACACAGTGAAGAGTATAGACTGGAGGTCAGAGTGGGGCTTGGGGCCTCTGCCATGTGGGGCTTCCCCCTTTCCCCAACTCAGACCTGCACCAGGAACACTAAAATGACCAGTACATTTTGAAGAGGCATCACAACAGAGCTAAGGTCAACCCCACCCAGGAAACCCCTTCCATCCAGGAAATCACTGCAATCAAGATTGCAAGGCTTGGAGAAGGAGTTGGGACAGGGGGATCCTTCTGAAGACTATGCCCACTGTATGTCTTCAGGCCCTGGAGCAATGCCTGGCACGCAGTGAGCTAAATGTGTCTTAAGTGAAAAGAATAAGAGTGGTTTTCTGTCTTCAGTGGGGCTTTGTGAATGTTTCTGGGTGTGACTGCTTATGTGTCTGTGTGGTTGTGGTTGTGTATCTGGAATGTGT
>NW_006970692.1:0-461 GCF_000164805.1 Carlito syrichta | reverse complement strand
GTGGACGCCAATCTAAGAATTCAACATGCACAACTTATAATGGCTAATCTGGAATCTGGGATTCTATTCCCACACATTCTTTAGGGCTACAGGCCTCTTGGATATGACAATTTTGTCATTATAGTTTCTCAGCAAGTTTCTGGTCTTCTTGATAGTTGTAACCGAGAATGTGGACCCTCAAGTCCGTTGAGTTCCTCAGGACAACAAAGGGCAGATTCAGGACCCAAGTATCTTATCGCTATATTTGTATGTAACTATCCCCTTAAGATGTACCTTGTAATCCTCAAACTACTGTTTGTCCTTCTTTTCCGATAGTGGCATGGTGTTTTGAGGTTCTCAAATATTTATTACATAATCTTAAGTGTAACAAGGATTCATGAATTCCACAACCCTAGTTAATATATGGGCATCTGCCTATTTGTATACAGAGTGTTTGGATCCACATCACGATGGAAAATCAG
>NW_006970691.1:0-1482 GCF_000164805.1 Carlito syrichta | reverse complement strand
TAGAGCACTCATCAGAAAAGTTCACTTCTAAAGGTTATGCGCAGATGCTGAGTTAAGAAACCTTAAATAAAGAAAGACTTCCAAACACAAAGAAGGTTACTCTAAAACCAGCTTTGCCTCTAGTTTCAAGATAGCCTACATTTCCTGCCCCTCCCCTTCTAAAAAATAAGCTCTGTAGCCTAAACAAACTGGCAAAGGCATGATATAAGATTTTTGTGTACTTAAGCGAAACTGACTTCCATTATACAAGGCTTTAAAGGTCGAGCTTCTTTTTAATTAAAGGAAGGGAGGTTATTATAAGAGGCTTATGCATCTAGAAATGAACAACTCACTAAGATCATTTCAGGAAAGGGCCTTAACTTGCATTCTCTACTTGCTTGGTCATAGACCTTCCTATGGTAGTTGTAATCAAGAAATTTGGTTCCAATAGTCTTGTTGTGATTTATTTTGGTTTTTTGGTTTTTGTTTTTTCTTTTTTACTTCAAATTCACTTCTCCTATTATCTTTTATCTTTCTGAAATCTTTTTAGTTTTTTTAATTTCCATTTTTTTTTATTTTAAAGATGTGGGGTACAATTCAGGATTAGATATACAAGTGGTCATCATGCTCCCTTTGGTCCCCTTTTCACCTAGTTTGTGCCTCCTGCCTCCCCTGACAGTTTCCAGCTACTGCCAATCTTTCATATCATATTATGGTAAATGTCTTTCCCCTCTGTGACAGTAAGACTAGGGCAACAAAAATAGAAAATAAATAAGAAACCTCTCTAGATCTTTCAAACAGAGTGACTGCATTCAAGGAAATTGGTTATTTAATGTTGGGGAAAATAAAAAGCCAATGATGATAGCAAGGTGACCCAGAGTTTAGCAAGAACAGTGAAAGGGTAAAACGCCAAAAAGGAGTAACTTTAGTTAGAGTGGTAGTCATTTTAACATTGCTTAGCTTTCTCTTGCTTTTCAGCAGCTTACTTTCACGCATCTTATAATCATTAAAAAAGAAACAAAAATGGTTTCCCAAAGGTAGTTATTGATAATTGTCTTGCAACTCCTCAAGCATGCTTTGTACTGATTACCCTTTTATCCAAAGTATTTTTCTTCCTGCCGTAAAGGGCCAAGTTGACCTCATTTATTGTGATCAGCCTTTTGTGACCAACATGACACAGACCACCAGGCTACTAGGAATCACGGGATACATTGTCTTAACAGACATTCCATGTTACCAGTGGTCAAGAATGCAGTTGCTGAAGACATCCTTCTCCTTTTCTTATGGAAACCTTAAATACTCCAGTTACCTTTATTTTACACCACACTACCCTCAGCATTGGTCCCCTTTCTATTTCTTGAAAGGTGAATAAACCCTTTGTGCTTGCCTATTATAAATCTTTGCTTTCTTCCCACAGCATTAGCCAACTGCCCTAACAAGCAGGAAGTGGTTGTCACACCAGGATTGTGCAAATGACAGGAGGAATTGGTGACTTAGTGCCTA
>NW_006970690.1:0-1203 GCF_000164805.1 Carlito syrichta | reverse complement strand
CAGCTTTCCTTTTGGTGTTTGGTTCTTCTCCTCTCAGTAACTGAGGAAGAAGGGCGATGTGCTTCCCCTTCCCTGGGGTGGTCAAACTGCTTCTGGTGCTTGAGAGACATAATGGAGTTGTAGATACAAGAAGGAGAGAAGAAGGGGTGTGTGTGTGTATGTGTGTGTGTGCGCGCGCACATGTGTGCACACATGTGTGTGTATGTGTGTGTTTTAGCTGTAAGCTTTTGGTCACAGTTTATTGCTGTTGGCACCGTTCAAAGCAGCCAGGCTGCAGAAATTCCTTAGAAAAGTAGACGCACACTTGCTCAAGGGAGCAGAGGGCCTGAGGCCTGAGGGGCACTGGACACGGGCTGACTTTCCTCCACGCTCCTTGCACTGCTGATTTTAAACTCTTTGTAGTCAGAACACATTTTTGTTTACCACTTTTCCTCCTTTGTTTTTCTTTAAACAATCTTATAAATAAATATTTTCCCTTTAGAAACAACCTAGATTTTCCTGAATCCATGCCTTTCTTTCTTTTCTTTTCTTTTTTTTTTGAGTCAAAGTCTCACTCTGTTGCCCAGACTGGAGTGCAGTGGTATGCTTACGGCTCACTGCAGCCTCAACCTACTGAGCTCAGACATTTCTGCTCCTCAGCTTCCCAAATAGCTGGGACTACAGGCATGTACCACCATGCTCTGCTAATTTTTTGATTTTTTTTGTAGAGATGGCATCTTCCTATGTTGCCTAGACAGGTCTCAAACTCCTGGTCTCAGGCAATCCTCTGCCCTGAGCCTCCCAGAATTTTGGTATCATAGGTGGGAGCCCCTGCACCCGGCCCCACTTCCATTTCAAATGACGCTGTTCTAGAACTGAAATCCCATGAGATCTTGCAGAGTACTGCTTGGCAGTTTGAGAAACTCTTCCTTGCTCCAGACTTTGAAGCTGAATGAGTGGGGACCGTGACTCTACTGCTGCTTCAGCACAGAACAGGCAACGCCAGGACAGTCGTGAGTGATGACTCATGACACCATGTTCATTCTTTCTCATTAGCGAATGTGGTTTTGTTACATATTCTTAAATATTTATAGAAGGCTGTGCATTCTTGCAAACTGGAATTAATCCTATGGAAATATCTGAATACTGTTTTCTATGAGTTATACTATTCCCCCAAAAGTGAAACAAAATCTAGACAAGATGTTTGATAACTGACTGGATGTT
>NW_006970689.1:0-453 GCF_000164805.1 Carlito syrichta | reverse complement strand
TACTGGAGAGAAACCCTACAAATGTGCAGAATGTGGCAAAGCCTTTAACTCTCGTTCACATCTTAGTAAACATACAGTGATCCATACTGGGGAGAAACCCTACAAATGTAAAGAATGTGGCAAAGCTTTTCCCTGTGGTTCAAACCTTACTCAACATACAATGATCCATACTGGAGAAAAACCCTAAAATGTGAAGAATGTGGCAAAGTCTTTCACATTCATTCATGTCTTACTCGACATAGGATGATGCATACTGGAGAGAAACCCTACAAATGTGAAGAATGTGGCAAAGCCTTTCACATTCATTCACTCCTTACTCAACATACAATGATCCATACTGGAGAGAAACCCTACAAATGTGCAGAATGTGGCAAAGCCTTTAACTCTTGTTCATATCTTACTAAACATACAGTGATCCATACTGGAGAGAAACCCTACAAATGTGAAGAATGG
>NW_006970688.1:0-726 GCF_000164805.1 Carlito syrichta | reverse complement strand
TCAGTAGTCACGGTCACTTCCCATAATGATGTCAAAGTTCTGTGACTGACATCATTGATAACAATTTGATATGCTTGTTTTCCGGACTTTACTTACCTCTTTTAATGTTCAAATTAGCCTTTTTGTCAATCTGCAAATTCAATGAGATAACCATTAAGTTAACACCCTTCTTCTCAGACCTGGAAATTACAATAAAGGATTCATATGAAACCATAAAAAATCATGAATAGCCAAAAGAATCTTATCAAAAAAACAAAGCAGTAACTATCCCAGTTCCAGACTTCAAACTTTACTATATGCTCATAGTTATCAACACAGTTTGATATTGATACAAGAATTGGTCCATAGAACAATGGACCAGGACTGAGAATGAAATCCTCAAATTCTCAACCCACTCATCTTTCAAAAAATCTCAAAGACCCACTGGGTAATGGAGAACATCTAAAATAAATGGTGCTGGGAAAAGGCTGACAACATGCACAAGATTGAAACAGGACCCCTATCTATCACCATTCACATTAACTCTATATGGATCAAAGACCTAAACGTAACACAACACATTAAAATAATCTTATTACACGCAGGAGACACCATTAGGGAAACTGGAATTGGGAACTAATTCCTCTTCAGCGCCCTAAATACCAATGCCTTGAGATGAAAGTAAGACCAGTGGGATCTCATCAAATTAATATACTTCAAAACAAAAGAAACCATCAGAAGGGCAGG
>NW_006970687.1:0-546 GCF_000164805.1 Carlito syrichta | reverse complement strand
TAAAGCCTGGGCAATGGAGTGAGATTGTGACCCAAATAAAAAAAAAGGAAAAAAGGAGATCATCTATTTGTTCATGGAGTTGGAGATCATCGTGCATAGACAGAGATAATTTTGAAAGAAGGCCGCAGCCTTGGGCACACAGTTCCCAAAAGATGGTGGATAGCAGACAATCGGGCTGTCGCTTTGGGAGGCCAAGATGGGGGACTGCAGGAACCCAGGTGTTCAAGACCATCCTGGGCCACATAGCAAGACCTCGTCACTACCCAGAACACAAACACTGGAGTTGTGAGTGGTGGAGCCCGTGGTCCTGGCTACACGGAATGTGGTGGCCCTTGTCCTGGGGCATTCCTTTGCATTGCCCCCACTGACAGAACATGCGAGTCCCAGCTGGCCACTGTGGCTCACAGCTGTCAGCCCCAGCCCCACACCCTGGGAGGCAGAGGCAGGAGGTTGTTTGAGCCCAGGAATTGGAGACCAGCCCATGAGACGTGGCCAGATCACCTCTCGGTGAGAGGTCCTCAACATCGAGTCAGGCATAGTTGTTCC
>NW_006970686.1:0-661 GCF_000164805.1 Carlito syrichta | reverse complement strand
GACTAGTGGGTTGCCTTGGTAAGCCAGGTAATAAGTTGGCCGAAGTAGTCAATGTGTTAAACCAGCTAACTAGTCAGGTGACTCATGAGCCAACAAGATAAGTAACCTAGCTAACTCGTTATCCATCTATTTAAGTCAGCTAGATAACTCATTTACCAACTAGTTAAAACAGTTAGCTGACTGGTTAACTGACTCAAATCAGCAAGCTATCTCTTTAGCCAACTAGTTAAATCAGCGAGCTAAGTAAGTTAGCTAACCAGCTAGCTAGCTAAGTCAGCTAGCTAAGTCAGGTAGCTCACTAGTTAGCTAACTATTTAAGCAAGCTACTTAAGTCTGCTACCTAACTGCTTAGGTAATTAGATAAGTCAGCTAATTATTCAGCTAGTTAAATAGTTAGCTAAGTATTTAATTCAGGTAATTAAGTCAGCTAGCTAACTAGTAAAGTCAGCCAGTTAAGTCAGCCTGCTAAGTAGTTAAGTCAACTATCTAATTCAGCTACTTAAGTCAGCTTTATAATGTAATCAGCTTCTTAAGACAGCTAGCTAGCTAGTGAGGTAACGGGTTAAGTCAGCAGGTTGAGTCAGGTAGTTAGCTAGGTAACTAACGGGTTAAGTCAGCGGGTTGAGTCAGCCAGCTAGCTAGTTAGCAAATGGGTGAGTCA
>NW_006970685.1:0-715 GCF_000164805.1 Carlito syrichta | reverse complement strand
GGGCCAGGGAAGAGAAGGGGGGATTTTATGGGTGGTAAGGAGTCTGACCATGAGAGAGATGGGCTCACAGCACCAGTCCCCACAGTCTGCCATGGAGGGGCAGGGGAGGCTGAGAAGGGAGAACGGAAGTGGAGGTCGGGCCTTCTCTTGGTCCTGTCTGTACCACCAGCTCTGGCAGGCCTGGCCTCTGTTTTCTCATCAGGAGAATGAGCAGATCCCATAAAGTCATGTCTTCGGCACATACTTCAGCATTGGTGTAGACGACCCGATGGGAGAAAGGGCACACACGTGTAAAGGAAGCATGTGTCAACCCACTCGGTCACCATTCCCCACTGGTGGTGTCCCATGGGCTCTAGGAGGTGGCTTTAGACAGAGGCTGAGGACCAGAGGCCTCTCCTGCCCCACACAGGCCTGACCGTTTGCTCTGTTTGTCCCCCCCCACTTCATGAAGTGGATTCTGACCCTTTGTGATGTGTAGAAGAAGAGGTTCATTCTCTTTCTTCTTGGAGGTAAAATTAACAGAACTTGAAATTAACCATCTTAAAGTGCACAATGGGGCTGTGCGGTGGCTCAGGCCTGCCATCCCAGTACTTTGGGGAGCTGAAGCAATGAGATCACCTGAGCTCAGGGCTTCGAGACTAGCCCAGGCAACTTGGTGAGACCTCGTCTCTACAATAAATCAAAAAATAAGCTGAGTGGTATTGTGTGCCTGTAG
>NW_006970684.1:0-793 GCF_000164805.1 Carlito syrichta | reverse complement strand
TGTTTTGGCCAAAAATATAATTTTTTTGTTTTCCCCTTTTTTTCCAGAGGATCTGATTAAATGTACATTAGACTGCTTGAATGTGTTTTATGGTTTATTGATGAATGGTTCTTGTATTATAATTTTTTGCTACTCATATTTTCTCTGTGCACTGCATTTTACTCTATCTTCAGATTCACAGATCTTTTTGTGCAATGTCTAATTTGTTGTTAATCTCATCTAGTGTGTTTTTCATTTCAGATATTGTATTTTTTTAATCTTTGGTAGTTTAATTTAGGGTTCTTTGTTTTGTTTTGTTTCTTATGTTGCTACTTATCTCTTTGAACATATAGTATATAGTTAATATAATTTTTAATATTTTATCTGCTAATATAACATCTATATTAGTTTTAGGTAAGTTTTGATTGGCTCTTTTTTCTTGTTTATAGGTCATGTTTCTCTGCTTCTTTGTAAGCATCGTAGTTTAAAAAATTATTTTCTCAATTTTATTATTTTTTATTTTGTTTTTTGAGTCCCAGTCTCACTCTGTCACTCAGGTTGGAGTGCAGTAGCATTCTCATGACTTCTGCAGGGTTAACCTGTTGGCCTCAGACAATCTTTCCACCTCAGTCTTCTAAGTAGCTGGACCTACAGGTATGTGCCACCATGCCTAGTTAATTTTTTGATTTATTGTAGAGACAAAGTCTCACCAAGTTGCACAGGCTGATCTTGAACCCCTGGGCTCAGGTAGTCCTCTTGCCTCAGCCTTCCAAAGTGCTGGGATTACCGGTGTGAACCACGGCACCTAGCAACA
>NW_006970683.1:0-3203 GCF_000164805.1 Carlito syrichta | reverse complement strand
AAGTCATACAGTTAAGTCAGCTCGTTGGGTAGCAAGTTAGCTACATAGTTAGGTAGTTAACTCAGCTGGCAAACCAGCAGGCTATGTAGGTCGGTAGCTAGTTATGTGAGCTGCTAGCCATGAGCCTATCTTGTTATGTCACCTAGTTAAGTCACCTGGCTATCCAGCTATATAGCTAGGTAGTTAGCTAGTTAAGACTGTTGGCTAGCCAACTGGCTACTTTGTTAAGTCAGCTAGTTAAGTCAGCTGGCTAGGCTGCTGGCTAGCTAGGTAGCTATACAATTAAGTCAGCTTGCTAGACAGCTGGCAAGCTAGTTATGTCAGCTAGTTTGGTCAACTGGCTAACCAGCTGGCTAGCTAGTTGCCAGCTCGTTAAGTCAGTTGTCTAGCCAGCTGTTAGCTATTAAAAAGCTAGTTACATCAGATTCATAGATAGCTGGCTCACTAGTTATTTCAGCTAGTTAAGTCAGCTGACTGGCTAGGTAGCTAGCTAGTTAATTCAAATAGATATATCAGTTAGCCAGCTAGTTAAGTCAGCTAGTTTAGTCAGCCACATATATGATAGCTAGCTGGGGAGGTAGTTAGTTAAAGCAGCTAGTTAAGTCAGCTGACTATGAAGTTAGTTGAGTCAGCTATTTAGATAAGCTGACTAGCTAGTTAAGTCACCTAGTTAAGTCAGCTCACTGGCCACAAGGTTAGCTATGTAGTTAGGTAGTTAAGCCCACTGGCAAGCCAGTGGGCTAGCTATATAGGTAGAAAGTTAAGTCAGCTGGATTGCAATCATTCATCTAGTTATGTCGCCAGTTAAGTCAGCTTGCTATCCAGCTGTCTGTCTAGGTAGCTAGCTAGTTAAGTCTGCTGGCTAGCCAGCTGGCTACTTCGTTAACTCAACTAGTTTAGTCAGCTGTCTAGCCTGATGGCTAGCTATGTAGCTAGGTAATTAAGTCAGCTGGCTAGCCAGGTGGCTAGCTAGTTAAGTCAGCTTGTTAAATCATCCTGCTAGCCAGCTTGACATCTAGGTAGGTAGCTACTTATGTCAACTATATAGCCATCTGACTAGATAGTTAAGTCACCTAGATAAGTCAGTTGACTAGCCTGCTGGCTAGCTAGGTAGCTTGCTATGTAAGACAGCTGGCTAGACAGCTGGCTAGCTAGATAAGTCACTTAGTGAATTCAGCTGGATAGCCAACTGGCTAGCTACATAGCAAGCTACTTACTTAAACTGGCTAGAAAGCAGGTCAACTAGTTAAGAGAGCTAGTTAGCTCAGCTGCCTAGACAGGTTGGCTAACTAGGTAGTGACCTAGTTAAGACAGTTGGCTGGCAAGATGGCTAGCTAATTAAGTCAGCTAGTTAAGTAAGCTGTCTATCCAGGTGGCTAGAGAAGTAGAGAGCTAGTTTAGTTATCTGGCTAGCCAACTGGATAACCACTTAAGTCAGCTACTTTAGGCACCTGGCTGGCCAACTGCCTAGGTCATTTATCAAGTAGTTAATTCAGCCTGCTTACCAGCTTCCTAACTAGTTTAGTCACCTCATTAAGTCAGTTGGCTAGCCTGCTGCCTTGCTAGTCAAAAACCTAATCAATTCAAATGGCTAGACAGGTGGTTAGCTAGATATTTCAGCTAGTTAAGTCAGCAGGCTAGCTAGGTAGCTAACTAGTTAATTCAGCTATTTATGTCAGCTGGCTAGCTAGTTAAGTCATCTAGCTATTTAGCTAGCTAGGTAGCTAGCTAGTTATTTCAGATGGTTAAGTCAGTTGGCAATTTAGGAAACTAGATAGTTAAGTCTGCTAGTTAAGTAAGCTGGTTAGCTAGTTAATCAGCTTGTTATGTCAGCTGGCTAGCCAGCTGCCTACTGGGTAGCTAGCTATTTAAGTCTGCTGGTTAGCCAGCTGGTTAGCTAGGTACCTAGGTTGTTAAGTCAGCTGGCAATCCAGCGGGATACATAGGTAGCTAGCTATTTAAGTCAGCTGACTAGCACCTGGCTAGTTAAGGATATCATCTAGTTAGGTAAGCTGGTTAGCCAGCTGGCTAACTAGTTAAATAAGGTAGTTGAGTCAGCTGCATAGCCAGCTGGATAGCTGGTTAAGACAGCTAGTTAATTCAATTGGCTAGCCAACTGGCTAGCTAGGTACCTACATAATTAACTCAACTGTCTAGCCAGCGGGCTATCTGGTTAAGTCAGCTAGTTAAGTCCGCTGGTTAGCCACCTTGTGAGGTAGGTTGCTAGCTAATTCAGTCTGCTGGCTAGCCAGCTTGTAGCTAGTAATTCAGCATGTTAAGTCACCTGGCTAACCGGCTGGCTAGCTAGGTGGCTAACTAGTTAAGCCAGCTGTCTAGCCTGATGGCTATCTACTTAAGTCAGATAGTTAATTTAGTTGGTGGCCAGCTGGCTAACTAGGTCGCTCGCAAGTGAAGCCGGCTGGTTAGCAGGCTGGTCAGCTAGGTGGCCAGCTAGTTCAGCCTGGTGGCTAGCCGGCTGATGAGCAGGGTGGCAGGCTAGTTAAGCCGACAGGCTATCCAACTGTCCAGTCAGCCCCCTGGCTATTTAAGCCAGCAGGCTAGCCTGCTAGTCAGCCCACTAGCTAGATAACTGACTGCCTAGCCAGGTACCCAGCCAGGTAGATAGCTATGTAAGCTAGTTGACTACCCATCTAACCAACCCAGTAGCTAGCTAGTTATGTCAGCTGGCTAGCCAGCTAGCAAGCCAACTAGCTGGTCTGCGAGTAAAGTCAGGTAGGTAGCCAGGTAGCTAGTTAAGTCAGCTAGCAAGTAAGCTAACTATTCAGTTAGCTATTTAAGTCAGCTAGTTAGTCAGGTTGCTACTCAGCTAGCCAGTTCAGTCAGCAAGCAATATGCTAGATTGTCAGCTAGATAGTTAAGACAGCTAGCCAGTTAACTAGCCAGTTCATTAGCTAGTTAAGTCAGCTAGCTAAGCAGCTAAATAGCTCGTTTGCAAGCTAGTTATGTCAGCCCAATAGATAGCTAGCTAGTCAGCTAGCTAGTTATATCAGCTAGCAAATCAGCTAATTGCTTAGCTAACTAATTTGCTAACCACTCAATCAACTGATCAGATAACTAGTGGGCTTGCTTGCTTTCCATCATGTCAGCTCATTAGTCGGCTCACTCACCTGCCATCTGGTCAGCAAATTAGTTAGCTTGTTCGCCTGCCAATATGTCAATTACTTGTCGGTTCACTCGCAGGC
>NW_006970682.1:0-677 GCF_000164805.1 Carlito syrichta | reverse complement strand
AAGTACGAATAAAGAATCTTTGCTGTACGCATACCCAGTCCAAAAAATTCCCAAGGTGTCTGCTATGGGACAAACATGAAACAGAGCTTTGAGCTCCCCAAATGTTTTGGAGCAATTTAGCATGTGGATATTATGAATCGGTCATTTCAGGACTCCAGCAACATTCTAGTGCTCTTAAAAGTTGTAAACGGGTATTGGGCACTCCAAGTCCATTAGGTACCTCAGAACAACTAAGGCCAGATTCCAGGACAAAGAGAATCTTCTTTCCATATTTGGATGTAACTCTGGTATTAAGGTGAAACCTGTAATCCTTCCCCTCCCGTTTCTCTTTTTATTTTGAGATGGGACAAGGGTTTTGCACTTGCCAACTATTTACTATGTACTATTAATGGTAAACAGGAATCATGGAATCCACGTCCCTAGGAAATTTCTGGGCATCTGTCTTTTGATGTACTGAATTTGGAATCCAAATCGACAGGGAAAATCAGGGCATCTTACTGAGAATTTAAAGGAAATCTGGTTCTAGGAGTTCTCATTTCCGGAATCTACAGAGCCTCTTGATAAGGTTTAATCAGCATTCTGGGCCTCTGGGTTCCTACATTTTCAGAGCCTTTTGCTCCTTGGATATGCAAAATCTGTGATTACAGAACCTCAGTATCTTCTGGTCCTCTTGTTAG
>NW_006970681.1:0-688 GCF_000164805.1 Carlito syrichta | reverse complement strand
ACGGGGTAGAGGATCATCAGGGACAGTGGATAAAATTGCCAGAGAAGGAACAGGGGTTAGTAAGGGAGTTATTTCACCTGGTTCCTCATTTACTTTAATGGGCATTTTAATAACCTTTTGTTGTGGATCTAAGACATCTCTAATTATATTCTATAATGCAAGAGTTTTTACAAGCACTCATTCCAGACCATGGAGAGTGTAATACAGTTCCCATTTTTTCTAAAAACTTTGTCATGTTTCTAAATTAATGATGCCTTCTTCAGGGAATCAGGGGCACTGTTCTTTCCCAGATGGAGAAAACAAGATAATCATGGAGAGGAAACTTTATTCATTTATATTTTTGGGGGGTTGGAGTCTCACTCTGTCGCCTACACTGGAGTGCAGTGTCTGCTCTCAGTCACTGCAGCCTCAACCTCCTGGGCTCTGGTAATCCATCCGCCTCAGTCTTACAAGTAGCCGGAATTACAGGAAAGTGCTACTGTGACCGACTGATTTTTGTATTTATTGTACAGATGAGGTCTCGTCAATTTGCCCAGGCAGGTATCGAACCCACGAGCTCAGGCAATTCACTCACCTCAGTCTCCAAAAGTGCGGGATTACAGGCTGAGCCACCCAGCCCAGCTTAGGGGAATCTTTAATTCCTCTTTTAGAAAGCATATGCATCAAAATACTTATGAACAATTTTCTT
>NW_006970680.1:0-689 GCF_000164805.1 Carlito syrichta | reverse complement strand
GGGCAAGGTAGAGCGTGCCTGTAGTTCCAGCTACTTGGAAGGCTGAGGCGGGAAGGATCACTTGGAGCCCAGCAGGTCAAGGCTTTTGGTGGCTGGAAGTGACCACTGCACTTCCATCTGGGTGATAGAGTGAGACTCCAACTAAAATAATAATAATAATAATAATAATAATAATAATAATAATAATAATGAATAAATAAATAAAAATAAAACAAAGACAAATGCTAGTAAGGATGCATAGAATGCTTCTACACTGCTGGTGGGAATGCAAACTAGTGCAGCCTCTTTTGAAGACAGTGTGGAGATTTCTGAAAGAAGTAGAAATTGACCTTCCATGTCACTCAACAATTCTCCTATTGGGAATATACCCGGAGGAACTCAAATCATTCCACAAAAAGATACCCACACGTATGTCTGTTGCAGCTCTATTCACAATAGCAAAAACATGGAACCAACCATGTTGCCCATCGAAGCTGGACTGGATAAAAAAATGTGCAAATACACAGTGGAATGTTATGAAGCCATAATGAAAGACAAACATAAGGAGTTTGCAGCAACTTTGATGGATTTGGAGTAGATCATACTCAGTGATTATCACAGAAACAAAGAACAGAGTATCATATGTTCTCACTCATAAATGGACTTTGAACAGTTATAATAGTATCAGAAAGGGATTGGCAGTAGTGGAG
>NW_006970679.1:0-738 GCF_000164805.1 Carlito syrichta | reverse complement strand
TGTTAATAGATAAGCTTATTATCTATCAAATTGGAATCATCTTTCTGACCATCTCCCCTGTGGATCATGGACCAGGCAACAGGACCGTTATTGAGGACAATGGTGCCCTTTGTGTGGGGTGGCCACTGAGTGAGCAATCAGGCAAGCACAGATAGTATTTTTGACAACCTTTTCTGATTCTTTGAAAAGTGGGTCTAAATTGGGATAAAGATGCTTTTAGGTATAGTGTGTATGTCATAAGTAGAACAATGGTTTGGGGGTTTGGAATCTTGGGCTTCAGTGGGGCTTTGAGCCTTTTGAAGTTGTGATATCTAAAGTAAGACATTTCACTGATACTTATCATTTATGAGCTTTTATATTGTACACACATTGAATCACTCAACAATCATAGGGTATGTTTTATGTATCATGAACCAACTCAACACAGAGAAAATGAGACATAGACAATTGTGTCCATGCTTATGAGTTTCTAAGAGCCAAGATTGGAACCCAAGCACACAGCCTCAAATCTGAGGTTCTGAACTACTCACATGTCCTCATCAATCAGCTGTGTGATAATCAGTTACTATACCAGGGAGTTCCATCATTTGTATGTTGAGAGTGACTTGAGCCTAGGAAGCTCCTACACACTATTTACATTGTAAAAAATGTCAGGTGTCACATATAGCCAAGGCAAGCGTAGTGCATTCATAGTGCAGGTAATTCCCTAGTCATTATAGGAAAAGCACATACAAAGCC
>NW_006970678.1:0-710 GCF_000164805.1 Carlito syrichta | reverse complement strand
GGTAGCTTGAGGTCAGGAGTTTGAGACCAACTCTAAACACAGCATATTTATGTCATCTTAAAAATAATTAAAGAAAAATTAGCCAGAAGTATTAGCAAAGGCCTGTAGTTCCATCTACTTTGGAGGCTGAGATGGAAGGATTGCCTGAGCCCAGGAGTTCAAGGCTGAGTAACGATGGTGCCACTTCACTTCTGCCTGGGTGACAGTGAGAATCTAACAAAAAATAAATATGTTCAATTTAATTTTAAAATAAATAAAGGCATATTTTCAACATGTAGGTGTGACTTGTCCAGATCATTGCACCTGAAAAGAAATCCCAGAAGGCCAGGCTGGGTGCCTCAGGCTGTAATATGAGCGTTTTGCAAGGTGAAGGAGAGAGGACTGCCTAATCCCATGGGTTTGAGACCAGCCCAAGGAACTTGGCAAGACCTCTTCTCTACAACACATTCAAAATTGGCCAAGAGGCCAGGCCAATCCCAGCATTTTGGGAGGCTGAGGTGAGTGGATTTCCTGAGCCCATGGGTTTGAGGGCTGCCCAGGCAAATTGGTGAGACCTCATCTCTACAATAAATCAAAAATTAGTCAGAAGTGGTAGAGTGCACCTGTACTTTTGGATTCTTGAAAGGGTGAGGCAGAAGTATCAGCAGAGCCCAGCAGGTCGAGGCTTCAGTGAATGGGAACGTGCCACTGAACCCCAGTCTGGGTGACAG
>NW_006970677.1:0-621 GCF_000164805.1 Carlito syrichta | reverse complement strand
GCCACTGGGCAAGTGCAGCCCATACGTATAGAAACACACCACTGAAGGCCTGTCTCCACCCTCCACATGTGCCGCACGTCAAGGAGACATTTGAGCTCAAGGAACAGATTTCCCTGAGCTAGGGCGGTTGTCAGGTACAGAGCAATCAAGACGGTCTGGCAACGCTGCAGACTGCCCAGGTTATAGTCACTCTGTCTGCCACCTTTGGGCAGGGGGAGGGCACCTTCCTCTCCCAATCACTACATCCTCCCTCGCCCAGGCAGACCTTTCCCCGGGAGCTGAGGACCCGTCATGATGCATGTGGGAGGCCTATTTTTGACGCTGAAGTCTCCATCCACCAGGCTGGGGTACAGTGGCAAGATAGTGGCTCCCGTGGTTCTCAACATGTAGGGCTCATGCTGTTCTCCCACTTTGGCACCAGAGCAGCTGGGACTCCGAGGGCCACCATGCCTGACTTGACTTTGGGGAATTCTTCTTGAGACGAGTTCTGGCCATGTCACCTGGGCTTGTCTCTGACCCCTTCTCAGGCAGCCTCTTGCTTCAGCTTCCCAGGGCACAAGGCTGACAGACACAAGACATGGTGCCCAGCCTGGACTCACACATTCTATTGGCAAGGGTAAC
>NW_006970676.1:0-766 GCF_000164805.1 Carlito syrichta | reverse complement strand
TCAGGAAGGCCTGTGATGTTTGGTTTTAAGTCAATCTGGAAGCCGAGTGGAAGCTCAGTTTTAAAGAACTCAGAGGGGGCAGATCTTGCTTGACATCTCACCAGAGTCACCTATCCTTAAATAAAGATATCTTTTAGCTTCCCAAGGGTGCCCTTTGCAGGTATGGAAAGTAAGAATGGTCTTTATGCCCTTTTTGCTTGGTTTTTATGATTCCCCTGAAGACATATAAACTGCCTTCCTGCCTTGCCAGTATTAAGAACTCAGGTACTGCCTTCCTGGTGCATCCTTGTGTAATAAAGTTACACCTGAGGAGATTTGTCATAATCTTGGCTCATCCTCTGAACCAATGGCTCCAAGCCCTAAAGCATGGGAAGACAAACTGACTTCCATGCACTAGGGGTATGATGGAGAATCATGGGTGACTGATATCTAATTACAACTTCACAACCTACTTTTGTCCCCAGTCCACCCTCACCCCTACCAAAGCTTGAGCAGAAATGTTAAGGTGTGACCCATTCAGTCTGAGTTGCAACATTTGGTTTTCCATTTTTTTCTCTCTCTTCCTTCCTTTCGTCCTTCCTTTCTTCCTTCCTTCCTCTCTTTCTTTACCTTTTCTAGTTCAACTTTTGGGAGAGAGACTAATGAACATTAAAATGGTGGAGAAAAAGCCAGCAATGGAAAGAACAAGAAAAAAAATAAGCAACCTATGTTTTCAAACTTGGCTGGACCTCTTCCCTGCTCTGCTGTCCTTAGTGAACATGACCCT
>NW_006970675.1:0-939 GCF_000164805.1 Carlito syrichta | reverse complement strand
AACAAAATTTCTGTCATTTAGGTGAAGGTAAATACTAACTTAATATCAGGATATCATATTTAATCTCATTTTAGAATAATTGTATGTATTTCCAAAAAGCTAACTTGTTTTACCTTTTTTTATCACAGTATATAAAGTCATATTAGGGTAAGCATAAATTTGGTTTTGATAAAAATTTGGTTTTCGACATACAGCCATGTTAATGTACATTATTCATTTTTCATCATTTTTCTGACGACACTCAAATATGTTTTTCAAACTTGTGGATGAACATTTGTATTGTTTTGAGTACTTAGCTATGAAACTATGATGACATAAGCATTATAGTCCATGTCTTTTCATTTCATAGAGGATGATTTCTCTCAAATATATTCTTAAGTTTGCAGTTCCTATACTGTTCATGTTAGTACATGAACAGCTAACCCCAAAGTGTTTCGCAAATGTAAGGTCTAACTTATACTTCTAACAGTATAAACATATGCAATGCCTCTTTCTTCATGATTTTTCCAACATTATACATTTTTCATTTTTAAAAGTTTTTTTATTTTTTGATTTGATTGTTAGAATCAGAGTCTAACTCTGTCACACAGACTAGACAGTCACAGAGAGTGCAACCTCGAACTGTTGGGCTCAGGAGACTCTTCCACCACAGCCTTCCAAGAAGCTGGAACTTCAGGCTCATGCCATGAAACCTGGCTAATTTTTTGGCTTATTATGGAGCTCAGGAAGAAAAAAACAGAAGGTGGATCACAGGGATCACAGTTTGACATCAAAAGAAAGACTAAAGAATGTTAACAGTGGAGGAAGTTATCAGAATTTGAGCAAAATGCAATGTAGCCACTGGGCTGGTTATGTCTTTTTATGGCACTTTTTTACCAAGTTGATGGGTGGGAGACAGACTGGTCAGTTAGCTTCGTCTGAGCAACAGCGCCATTGTGA
>NW_006970674.1:0-673 GCF_000164805.1 Carlito syrichta | reverse complement strand
CAGACAGCTGGATAGCAAGCTGACTTAACTGGCTGACATAATTAGATGAATGAATGCAATCCAGCTGACTTAACTAGGCTACCTATATAGCTAGCCCACTGGCTTGCCAGCAGGCTTAACTACCTAACTACATAGCTAACCTTGTGGCCAGCGAGCTGACTTAACTAGGTGACTTAACTAGCTAGTCAGCTTATCTAAATAGCTGACTCAACTAACTTCATAGTCAGCTGACTTAACTAACTGCTTTAACTAACTACCTCCCTAGCTAGCTATCATATATGTGACTGACTAAACTAGCTGATTTAACTAGCTGGCTAGCTGACATATCTATTTGAATTAACTAGCTAGCTACCTAGTCAGTCAGCTGACTTAACTAGCTGAAATAACTAGCGAGCCAGCTATCTATGAATCTGATGTAACTAGCTTTTTAATAGCTAGCAGCTGGCTAGACAACTGACTTAACGAGCTGACATAACTAGCTAGCCAACTGGTTAGCCAGCTGACCAAACCAGCTGACGTAACTAGCTTGCCAGCTGTCTAGCAAGCTGACTTAATTGCCTAGCTACCTAGCTAGCCAGCAGCCTAGCCAGCTGACTTAACTAGCTGACTTAACAAAGTAGCCAGTTGGCTAGCCAACAGTCTTAACTAGCTAGCTACCTAGCTATATAGCTGG
>NW_006970673.1:0-742 GCF_000164805.1 Carlito syrichta | reverse complement strand
CTCATTAGTTAACTAGCTAGTTAGTTGACTAATCCAGCTGACTTAACTGGTTAGCAAACTAGCTAGCTAGCATACAAATTAGCTGACTCAACCCATTTGCTAACTAGCTAGCCGGCTGACTCAACCAGCTGACTTAACGTGTTAGTTAACTAGTTAACTACCTCACTCAACTGCTGACTTAACCCATTATCTAATTACCTAGCTAGCTGTATAAACCAGTTTACTAAATTTGGTAACTGACTTAACTAGCTGACTTGGATAGCTGACTTAATTACTTAGCTAGCTGACTTACCTGGCTGACTTAACTAGTAAGCTAGCTGACTTAACTACCTGAATTATATAGTTAGCTAACTATTTAGCTAGCTGAATAACTAGCTGAATTAACAAGTTAGCAAACTATTTAGGTAGCAGGCTTTAGTAGATGACTTAAATAGTTAGCTAACTAGTGAGCTACCTATCTTAGCTAGCTGACTTAGCCAACTAGCTAATTAGCTAGCTGAGTTAGCTAGCTAGGTAATTAGCTAGCTGACAGCTAGCTGACTTAACTAGTTGGCTAATGATATAGCTAACTGACTTAATGAGTTAGCTAACTGTTTTAACTATTTGGTAAATGAGTTAACTAACTGTCTTAGTTGGGTAACGTGTTAGCTAGGTGACAACTTGTTGGCGGACAATGCAAACGACTATTTCTCTGGTTTAACACATTGTCTGACAACTCGGCTGACTTGTTCTCTGGCTTAAC
>NW_006970672.1:0-778 GCF_000164805.1 Carlito syrichta | reverse complement strand
TATGTTGGGTGCATATATGTTTAGGATAGATATTTCTTGTTGATGGAGTGAACCTTTTATCATTTTGTAGTGGCCCTCTGTATCTTTTTTAATTTTTGATAGCTTAAATGGTATTTTGTCTGAAATTAGGATCGCGACTCCTCCTTTCTTTTGTGTTCCATTCGCCTGAAAATTTGTTTCCCATCCTCTTACTTTGAGTCTGTGTATGTCCTTTCTAGTGAGGTGGGTCTCTTGAAGGCAGTATATTGTTGCCTGGTGATATTTTATCCATTTTGTCATTCTATGTCTTTTCAGTGGTGCGTTTAGTCCATTCACATTCAGACTAATTATTGAAATGTGAGAGTTCATCCCTATCATGGAGTTCTTATTGAGTTATTGTTCTTCCACTTGGTTTTTTCTTTTTTTTTTTTTTTTCTTTTTCTTTTTTTTGTCTTTCTTTTGCTTTTGGGGTTGGTTCGTGTATATTTTATTCTTTTCCCTGTACTCTTGTGAAGAACGTTGTTCTTTTTTCCTTTTCTTCTGTGTTTAGTACTTTCTTAAGTGTTTCATGTAGAGATGGTTTTGTGGCTGCATAAGTTCTTAGGGATTGGATATCTGGGAAAGATTTTAATTCTCCCTCACTGATGAAGCTTAGCTTGGCTGGGTAGGTTATTCTTGGTTGAAATTGTTTATCCTTTAGGACATTGAAGATAGGGCTCCAAGCTCTCCTAGCCTGCAGGGTTTCTGCAGATAAATCTGCTGCTATTCTGATTGGTCTTCCATGGTGGGTGATCTGGCG
>NW_006970671.1:0-867 GCF_000164805.1 Carlito syrichta | reverse complement strand
GAGGACTGGCAGATGAAGCAAAGTGATTATCAGATAAGCTCTGGGAGTTAGTCACAGAATTTACAGGAGGCATCAAGAGTTACTCCAGATTGGTCCAAGTCAAACCAGGATGAAACTGAGCTTGGAGACTGAGTGACAGATATCAGGGCTCAAGGAGAGGGGATAAATAACTGGTTTTCAACATTCACTGAACATCTAAATTATTTGGAAGTCTTTAAAAAATTAGCTTAATTGAGATATAATTTACATACCATAAAATTCACCCTTTCGGCTGGGCTCAGTGGCTCAGCCTGTAATCCTAGTGCTTTGGGAGGCCAAGGTGAGTGGATTGCCTGAGTCTGCGGGTTCGAGAGCCACCTGGGCAACTTGGAGAGACCTCATCTCTACAATAAATAAAAACATCGGCGAGACCTCATCTGTACAATAAATCAAAAATTAGCCAGGCATGGTAGCGTGCACCTGCAGTTCCAGTTACTTGGAAGGCTGAGGCGGAAGGATCGCTGGAGCCCAGCAGGTTGAGGCTGCAGTGGCCGGGAGTGTGCCATTGCCCTCCAGTCTGGGCGACAGAGTGAGACTCTAATTGAAAAAAAAAAAATTAGCTGGGTGTCATAGCGTGCTCCTGTAATTCCAGCTACTTGGAAGGCTGAGGCAGAAGGATTGCTGGAGCCCAGCAGGTCAAGGCTGCCGTGGCCATGAGGATGACACTGCACTCCAGTCTGGGCAACAGAGTGAGACTCCAACTCTAAATAAATAAATAAATAAATAAATAAATAAATAAATAAATAAATAAAAATTCACCCTTTTAAATTCAGAATTCATTGGTTTTTAGTATATTCAGAATTGTGCAGCCATCCCCCTACCTAGTTT
>NW_006970670.1:0-691 GCF_000164805.1 Carlito syrichta | reverse complement strand
TTAGCTGGCTAGCCAGCTGGCTAGCTGGTTAAATCAGCGAGTTAATTCAGCTGGCCATCCAGCTGGTTAGGTGGTTAAGTCAGCTAGTAAAGTCAAGTAGCCATTCAGTTTTCTAGCTAGGTAGGTAGCTAGTTAAGTCTTCTAGTTAAGTCAGCTGGTTAGCTAGGTATCTAGCTGGTTTTGTCAGTTAGTTTAGTCAGATGGCTAGCCACCTTGTTAGGTTGGTAGCTAGCTAATTAAGTGAGCTAGCTAGCCGTCTGGCTAGCTAGTAATGTCAGCGAGTTAAGTGAGCTGGCTAACCCGCTGGCTAGCTAGATGGCTAGCTATTTAAGCCAGCTGGCTAGCTGGATGGCTATCTAGTTAAGTCAGCTAGTTAAGTCAGCTGACTAGTCGGTTGGCTAGCTAGGTGGCTGGCAAGTTAAGACTGCTGGTTAGCTGGTTGTTCAGGTAGGTGGTCAGCTAATGAAGTCGGCTGGCTGGCTAGCTGACCAGCCGTGGGGCTGGTTAGTTAAGCTGGCTTTGTATCCCATTGTCCAGTCAGACAGCTGGATATTTAAGACAGTTGTTTAGCCAGCTGGCCAGCCTGCTAACCAGCAAGATGGCTGTCTAGCCAGTTAGCCAGCCAGGTAGCTAGCTAGTTAAGCGAGCTGCCAACTCTGTAGCCCACCAGGTAGCAAGCTAATTAAGTCAG
>NW_006970669.1:0-678 GCF_000164805.1 Carlito syrichta | reverse complement strand
GCCACGCATGATTCCCGTGTTTGTGTTTCAGGGAACAACAAGTTATCACTAAGTGGTCCGTGGGGTGATGCAAAAAACACCTTGGGACAGAGGCCAACGCATCACATGTAGCCTGTTCCGTGGATGCTGCCATGTGCGATTCCAGCATTTGCATTCTAGGGAGCAATGATGTCTCGCAATGTGGCCCAGGCTGGTTTTGAACTTTTGGGCTCCAGTGATCACCCTCCTCGGCCTCCCAAAACCACAACCTGATTGTCTGCTGATCCTCCATTTTCGGTAACTCTATACCCAAGGGTGGGGCATCCTTCCCAATAATCTTTCTGTTCATAATGATCCCAACTCCATACACAAAGAGATGCTAAGCTCCAGGAGCCTTTTCATGGTATTCCAAGGAGCTGGAACGACAGGTGCATGCCACCACACATGGCTCATTTGAGATGGAGTGTAGAGACAAGGTCTCGCTGATGTGCCTGGGCCAGTCTTGGCCTGCGGTTTCGGGCCTGCTGCTGGCCTCAGCCTTCCCAAGCGCTAGTATGACAAGTCTAAGTCCCTGAGTATGGACTTGATCCTTCATTGAAAATGAACCAGAAGACCTTTTATGGGGCCCCACTAATGGTATCCGAGTGTTCTGGGAGGCTGAGGTGGGAGGAAGGCTGGAGCCCAGGGCTTCGTTGGGTG
>NW_006970668.1:0-8998 GCF_000164805.1 Carlito syrichta | reverse complement strand
AATATTAGCAAATCAATTCAACAGCACATTAAACACACACACACACACACATACACACATACACCAGGACTAAGTGGGTTTTATCTCAGGGATACAAGGGTGGTTCAACATACGCAAGTCAATAAGTGTAATTTAGTACATAAACATAATTTCTTTAAAAAATTATATAATAATTTCAATAGATGTAAAAATATTGATAAAATCCAGCATCCCTTCATTATAAAAACCCTCACCAAAATAGGCATGGATGGAACATTCTTTAAAATAATAAAAGCTATATATGACACACCTACAGTCAATGTCACCCAGATTGGAGAAAAATTGGACACATTCCCCCTGAGAGAAGAAACAAGGTGAGGATGCTCAATTTCACCACTTCTATTCAACATAGTACTGGAAGTCCTAGCCAAAGCAATCAGGCAAGAAAAGGAAATAAAGGGTATCCAAATTGGAAAAAAAATCAAACTATTTCTGTATGCCAACAATATGATCTTATACTTAGATAACCCTAAGGAATCCTTCAAAAGATTCCTGAGCTTTATAAATAAATTCAGTGAAGTTTTGGATACAAAATCAGCACACACAAATCAGTAGCACTGCTATATATACACCAATAGCAACTGACTAAGTTGAGAATCAAATCAAGAACTCAATTCCATTTACAATAGCAGCCAAAAAAGTGAAAATACCTAGGAATATATTTAACCAAGGAAGTGAAAGATCTCTGTAAGGAGTACTACAAAACTCTGATGAAAGAAATTGCAGAGGACACAAACAAATGGAGAAACATTCCACATTCATGGATTGTAAGATCAACATTATTAAAATGACCATATTACCCAAAATAATCTGCAGATCTAATGCAATCTCTGTCAACTTACCAATGTCATTTTTAACAAAATTAAAAAAAAATGCTAAAAGTCATAAGGAACCAAAAAAGGGCCAGAATAGTCAAACGATCCCAAGAAAAAGAACAAAGATGGAGGCATCACAGTACTGACTTCAAATTATATTACTAGACTGTCATTACCAAAAAAAGCATGGTACAGTAAACACCAAACACTTGCAACTGACTGATCTTTGACAAAGCAGACAAAAGTATACACTGCACTGTGGAAAGGACACCTTATTCAACAAATGGGACTGGGAAAATTGGATAGCTACATGCAGAAAAATGAAACTTGATCCCTATCTCTCCCCATATTCAAAAATTAACTCAGGGTGGATTAAAGACTTAAATGTCAGACCTAAACCATTAAAATCCTAGAAGAAAACTTAGGAAAAACTCTTATGAACATCAGTCTAGGCAAAGAACTTATGGATAAAAAACAACCCCAAAGGTAAGTGCAACTAAACAAAAATAAATATGTAGAACTTAATTACACTAAAAATCTTCTGCAAAGCAAAAAAATCAGTCAACAGAGCAAAATAGGCAACTTACAGAATAGGAGAAGACAAAAGATTAATATCTAGAATCTACAAATAACTCAAGAAAATAATACAAAAAAAGCAAATAGCCCTATTAAATAGTGGGCAAATGGAGTGAACACACATCTCTCAAAAGAAGATATACAAATGGCCAACAAACATATGCAAAAATGCTAAGCATCACTCAAAATCAGAGAAATGCAAACTAAAACCACAATGAGACACCACCTTATACCAGTCAGAGTGGCCGTTACTTAAAAATATAAAAACACTAGGTGCTGGTGCAGATGCAGAGAAAAAGGAACAACTTTTTGGTTGGTTGGAGTGTCAATTAGCACAACCTAAACATAGATCTACCATTTGATCCAACAATCCCATTACTAGATTTCTACTCCATGGAACAGAGGTCATTATATAAAAAAGACACCTGCATCTGTATGTTCATCTCAGCACAATTCACACATTGCAAAGATGTAGAATCAACCTAAATGTCCATCAGCTGATCAGAGGATAATGAAAATGTAGTATAGACACACCATGGATACTACCACAGCCATAAAAAAGGATGAAATCATGTCCTTTGCAGCAACATGGTGGGAGTTGGCTATCATCATCCTGAGTGAAATGATTCAGAAACAGAAAACCAAGCATTGCAGGTTTCCACTCATATGTGGGAGCTAAATGGTCACAAAGATAGAAATAATAGACACTGGGGAAACCAATAGGGGAAAAGAGGGTGAGGGGTTAGAGTTCAGAAGCTACTTATGAAGCACAATGTTCACTATCTGGGGAATGGGCTACCTGAGACCCAACCCCCACCATGACACAATAGGTACATGTACCAAACATGCATGTGTACTCCCGAATCTAAAATGAAAATGAAAACATTAAAAAATAAAAATTGTCTATCTCTCTATGTAATATATATATTACATATATTACATATAGAGAGAGAGACAATCAAGTTTCATATATGTATATATATAAAACTTGATCCCTATCTCTCCCCATATTCAAAAATTAACTCAAGGTGGATTAAAGACTTAAATGTGAGACTTAATCCATAAAAATCCCAGAAGAAAACCTAGGAAGGAAAAACAAACTTTGATGTCATAAAAATATAAAGTTTAGCTTCATGATTTTTTCCCTCTGTATTAACTGTTTCATGTAAATGAGAAGGAAGGTAGAATGATTTGGAGATGAGAGAGGACTGAACATCCCTTTACTGCACTGTCATTCAATGAGCTGTATGTATCCTGACTAGAAACAGACTATTACAGCATCTTAGATTAAAAGAAAGAGATGTTTGATAGAGCAAATTACCATTAATGCCTTCAAATGCTAATCACTCCTTGTTCTAATTCCTAGCCTACAAAAGATAATTCCAGGATTTCAGCTTGCCTACCTCTTCTGCCTCAGTTTCTCTCCCTTGAGAGAAAGAACTTAAATATCACAGGAACTCTGAGGTTTGTCACACCCTCTGAGGTCTTGGGAAATGCAGTTCCCTGTGAGATCAAGTTACTATTAGAAGGTAGCATTCTCACAAAGAAAGTACATTCTCACTTGTTTCGTATGCCCTCTGAGGTAAAGAATAGCAGAAAACCCCTGGTAACCCAGCATAACCCAAGGCAGGACCTCCCTCAATCCATTATTTTTTTGTTACTTGCCTCCTCTGCTGTTCCCCTATCCTTGGCCTCTTCTTTCTCCTACCCTGTCCTCATGGCATTCTCTGCTCATCAGGATCTCAGAATTTACACTGTCAATGTTTTGCCTCCTCAGATTCTGTTGGTAAAAATCATCTCTCTCCACTCTCAAGACATGTATTTCAGGTGAGGCATAACCTAGTGTCCACTTTAACACATGGCACAAATTGCCTGCCATGTCTTTAGCCTCTTCTCAGGAAAACTTCCTCTGCCTATGTTAAAAGACACTCCTTATGCTGTCATGTTTTGAACCACCAGAGTAAACTAATGTTAAAAGGATTTTTAACTAATGTTCAAAATCCACCACAGAAGCATGTTAAGACTATTAACCAATTTACATGGCAGGAAATCCAGTCCCCTAAATTTATAGGAAAAACATCTGGGACTAGATGCTACACAGTCCCACACTTTTTTTTTTTTTAAACTTTTCAGTCAATAATTGCTCCCCACCTCTCCACACAATAACACAGTATATGTGGAAGAAGCCAGTTTTCCATCCACTTGCAAATTCATTTAATTATTATTGAGAAATAAGTGTTCCTGTAATTTAGATACTCCTTTGCCCTGGTTGTAACATCTGTCTAATTCCTCTTATGACCATGTTAAATATAAATTTTAACACAGGTGGTTCATTTTGTGTCCATATGAGCATCCTCATTTTATCTAGTTCTTGGAAAGTATTCTTCAACAGTTCACTGCTGTATCTCCAGAGCCAGAATGGTACCTGTCACACAGTAGGCATTAAATAAATGTTTGTAAGATATTTGAATAATTTCAATTAGTAACTTCTGACTAGGGATGCATAAACACTCCTAGGTAGGGTTAGGGCTGACTTAAGCCTTGTGAAATCTGACAGGTTTTCCTTTGTCAATACTCTGAAACCTTTTTCTTACTTCCCAGTTTCATCTCCTATCTCTTATCAAGGATGAAAACTTCCTCCTGGCCAATGGTTCAAATCCTGACTTAATTTTAGGTAACCTTTACACCAATAACTGGTAAAAGACTGATGAGTAAACTGTCAAGGGATTTCATATTTTTCACAGAAAAATCAGACAAATTACATGATCTTGTCATATTATTTAGCAATCTGCCATCCCCTTTGCCAATTTGAAGCTGCTAAAGTAAGGTGGAATGACTGCTGATGCAGAATGTTTTGAGTAACCCTTTCCTCCCTTATGATTAAGCAGTATTTTACAAAGGGTTTTCACCTTCCCCTCCTTAATCTCAAGCATCCTGTGAAGTAAGCTGTATCTGCCTCATTTTACAATGAGGGCAGTAATCTTGGGATGTAAATATGAGCATTTGAACCAGGAATGACTTTAGATTTGTGTATCTGACCAACAAGTAGCAAACCTGAGTTTTCTAATTTATTGCACAGAAATGGATGTTATAGCCTTAGCATTACTGTCTAAAGCACTTTGGTAATCCTGATGCTTTCTTTCAGTGTGGTGCTTTTGAAAATATGGAATTAAAGACCTGAGCTTTTATCAAAGACATGCTACTGGTAGTATAAACTTGGTAGAAGTTGAGAAATGTTGTGAGTAAAACTGAAGAACTAAAACATTTTACTCTAAAAATTAAGTTTTGATAGATGCCTTTAAGTAATACAGTAATGTGCTTCTTCATTTTGAACATGTTAATCATAAATATGTATATTCTCATGCATCCCATCTTTACCTGAACTTAATATTCCACCAGTATGAAGATGTCTCTTGTCTTTCCTATTGCAAGAAAAAGAGTTCTGCATGTGTTCTTCTAGCTCTTCCAAACTGTAGAGTTCTTCAGAACTAACTGTCCATAGGGACTTCTACCAGAAACAAGGAATAAAAGTAATTTTCACTATTCATCCCCCTATGTACAACTAAAATCCCTGGGCACTATACATAAAACAAACACAAGAGTCTGAAGGGTGGAGAGCAGGTGACAGATAGCTAGAGAGCCTTCTCAACAAATGGTGCTGGAGCAATTGAACATCCATGGGGGGAGCAAAAAAAATCAACCTTTTACAAATATTAATCCAAATTGGATCATGAACTTAATTATATGTAAAAATAAATAAATAAAACTCAGATAAAAAGCAGGAGAAAATTATTATAACCTAGGGCTGAATAAACAAGTTCTTAGATTTGACATTAAAAATAGAATTTGCAAAAGGAAAAATTAATAAATTGGACTTTGCTGAAATTAAAACTTTTGCTCTTTGAATCCATTAAAAGAATGAAAAGACAATGTAGACCAGAGGAAAATATTGCAAACCAGTACTGCATATCCAACAAATGATCTCCAGGATATATAAAGAACTCTTGAAATGCAATAGCATAAATAAAAACAATGTAAGTAGAATATAAGAAAGAGGCATGAAGAGATTGTTCACTGAAGACAGCACACAGGTGGCAAATAAGCCCACGAAAAGATGTTTAATATCCCTAACTATTGAGGAAGTGCCTTTTATATGGCAAGCTGATGGAATTCTCACAAGAACTCTTTACAGTGAAGATCTGGGATGCTGATGCTTGTGTCCCACCGAGAGATCTTGAGTAGAGGTGGAAAGTCTTCAATAATGCAATAACTCTAGTATGCAGCCAGGGTATCAGGAGTTTGGAAAGCTCCAAACTTAGTGATTCTAATGCGAAGCCAAAGTCCAGGAAGGCTGTACTAGAAGTCATTGAGGCTCAGAGTGATGTGGACCAGCAACATCAACATCAACTGGGCACTTGTGAGAAATGCAGAATAGTAGGCCCTACTCCAGATGTTCTGAGTCATAATCTGTGTCTTTACACCCTCCTTAGGTCATTCATAAGTACATTAATGCTTAAAAAAACTTGGTCTAGTCATAACTGGTAAATGTTGGAGAGAAGATTTGGACACAGGCAGTCTGACTATGCCCATGGGCTAAAAACCACGGCATAGAGAATGCTTTTATCAGATGGATTGAGAATAAATGGGTGAAAAGTGCATTGCTGAGCATGGCACTAAACAAGTATTGCTTAGTGTGTGGGTGGGAATTGTGATCTTGACATGGAAACTGAAGCTCCTATTCTGTTCTCAGCTGTTGCATCCGCTATTGGGATGATGCATTTAGTGTGCATGCCATACATTAAGAAGACTTCTAATATCATATGAGGTGGCACGCTGTGGAGAAAGGCCTAGGGAGCATTTCAAGTGAGAAATGAACTGACAATGTGTACATAAGGGTTGTTACATAGAGAGGGCAAGACCAGAATTTAGTACAGGAAGCAGATGAGTATGCAGTGTAACTATCTGTTCACCTGCTAGTGGTCACTCATGTTGTAATCAGATGCCCATGCCGGTGGGTCATTCCTGGTTACTGGAATATTGAGTTGTGGCTGATTGACATTTGTTGTGAAGATACTATGAAGACAATACAAATACAATTCCACAATTCTAATTCTGAATATATTTTGGTCAAGCTAAATTAGATGTGTACTCTGTGTACTATAAGTTCATAATGTGAAAAATTCTCTCTCCATATCCCTTTTCCACCCTTATCAACTTCCTTCCCAATTACTTTGTATAGAACATTAAATTATTACATTGAAATGGAAATGAGAATATTTCTATCCATCTGGAACGTAAAACTAGTAAAGAAGAGTGGTTCAGAAACCATTGTATATAACACAGACTAAATGAAACAATTAGTAGAGGTGGAAATTCTTCAATAATGCAGAAAGACGAGGATTAACATTCAGAAAAGGGATCAGGGACTTCTTCCCAGAGGATGTAATTGTTGCGTTTGTTCTGAGCTTTGCTATATACTAAACTAAAGAGCATTGAGAATGTGTGTCCTGTTGAAGGATATACAAGACTCAAGGTTTGAAATCAAAAGTGGTGTCAAAATAAGAGGTCAGGAATAAAATGAGGTTAGAAGGACTGGAAGAAGCCACAATGTTTAAGCTTCTGAATGTCAAACTATCACAGATTTTTATTCTGTCAATAATGGGGAGCCATTGAATGTATTGAAGAAAGCTGGAGAGCTTGGAAGCACCCTGCCTCAGTTGGTATTCCAGTTCTGCCACTCACTTGCTGCAAGCCATGGGATAAAGTTCTGACCTCTGTAAGCCTCAGTTTTTCCATTTGTGAAGTAGGATTACTTGTAGGGATGTTGTAAGACACAAAATAATCCATGTAAGACTCTGATCATCGTGCTCAACATGAAGTAAATTATTGGTAATTAGCTTGATGGTGACAATGACCTGAGCATAGAAAGATTCCCTGATAGTGGTGAAAAGGTTTGAAAAGATAGAGTTTTCAAGGAGGTACAAAACCTGCAAGGGCCCTGCTTATGTATCTGGGCTGAATTATGTCATCCACGAACCTAAGATTCCACAGCAGAAATAGTTTTGCATTCTTCTCGTGATGTATTTATTTGCCCCATACCTCAAGTGGGCTCCCAGGGGCCCACTTAACATGTTAGAGCACAGATTTAACAGTGGTGAAATCTATTTCATTGCATTAAAAAAAATCTATAGACTCACAACCTTAGCAACCTTGAATGTGCAATAATTACAGCTTATAGAGCAAGCAGGTTTAGATGTAGAGGAAGCAAACTAGATAGAGAATGAAGCTTTTAAAGTGAATTGAGACAACACTGCCTACTAAGGATTCTGTGATGAGATGCTTTCTGATGCCAAAATATCTTAGTGTGGCTCAGTGGGGTGGGGGTGGGGGGAGTGGAAGTACTTGTTATTCCTCTGGAAAGAAAATTTCACTTTGCATCCTAATCCTTGAGGATATTTCATGTCCTGGCTGTACTTATGAAGAGCCAGGGTCACTTTTGAAACCCTATGATAATCAAATGCAACAAACTTCCACCCACCACAGCACAAATACATGTTTCCAAGCATCCCTAGAAGGTGAAAGGTTAATACACCCCTAAATAAGAACTATTATGAAGATGCTATCCGTTAGAGAGAAGGAAGTCAATTCTACTTGACTATGATTTATTTAACAAGTAAGGAATGAAACTAATGATATAATCATATGGTATTTGTTTTGACATCTGTTCATGTATTTAATTACATTTATGGTTTTATGAATGTTGAACCAGCCTTTCATCCCAGAAATGAAGCCTACTTAGTCATGATAAATGATTTTTCAGATGTATTGTTGAATCCGGTTTGCTAGGATCTTGTTGAGAATTCTAGCATCTATGTTCATCAAAGATATTGGCCTGTAGTTCTCTTTCTTTGTTGGATCTTTACCTGGCTGGGTTGTCAATGTGATGTTGACTTCATAAAATGATTTGGGGAGAGTTCCATCTTTTTCAATCGCCTGGAATACCTTCAGTAGGATTAGTATCAGCTCCTCCTTAAATGGCTTGTAGAATTCTGCTGGAAAGCCATCTAGACCAGGGCTTTTTTTGGTACATAGTTTTCTTATTATGTAGTTGATTTCCTTGATTGTTATTGGTCTATTTAGGGTCTCAATTTCTCCTTGTTACCAACCTAGGTAGGTTCTGTGATGTCAGAAAGTCCTCCATTTCCTTCAGGTTTTCAAGTTTGTTTCCAAACAAGTGTACGTAGTAGTCTCTAATGATCTTTTGTATTTCTTCAGGGTCAGATGTGACTTCATCTTTTGTGTTTCTGATTGTGCTTATTTGGGTTTTTTCTCTTTTTTTCTTGGTCAGTCTAGCTAAGGGACCATCAATCTTGTTTATCCTTTTGAAGAACCAGCTTTCTGTTTCATTGATTTTTTGTATTATCTTTTTGTCTTCTATGTCCTGGATTTGGGCTTTTATTTTGGTGATCTGGATTCTTCTGCTGAAATTAGGGTTTTTGTGGTCTTGCTTTTCTAGTTTCCTTAGGTGGCTTGTTAGTCTGTTAATTTGTGTCCCTTCCATTTTCTTC
>NW_006970667.1:0-4032 GCF_000164805.1 Carlito syrichta | reverse complement strand
TCCAAGAATGGCATTCACAGGGTTTGATAAAGAAAACTGTCTTTTTTCTGATCTCTATCCCTGCTGTGAACAATTTAGTCCATGCCTTTCATTAATCCATTTCCAGGATCTTTCAACTGTTTTCCTTCTTCAAAATTTATTTTGAAATATAGTTTTCACTGATGCCCACTTACTGCCTTTATTTCTTTTCTCTTTTTTACTTTATCTTATTAATCTATTAACATTTTAGTGAAATCATATATTCATGTTATATTTTGAGTTATAATTATGTATGATGCTATTTATTTTGTTCCTCAAATTGATTCAGCTTTGGCCACCTATGTCCATGATCATGTGCAGGGTGTGTTAATTTCTACTGAAATGTCTTTGCTTCTAAGTCTTCTCTCCTCAGAAAGGACAAAGAAGTTAGTTAGTATATATAGACAGATATGATATATAATACATATCATATATTAACCCATGTGGCTATATAGATATGTGTTCACTATTTTTAATTGTTAGCATATTTATCTGTTTTAAAATTAAACATGAGTTCATATTGAGATCATTTATTCTAATTTAGTATGGCGAGGTTCTTTCCATTTATGGCAGTTTTTAAATAGAACTGACCTCATTAAATTATTATACTCAAAGGTCCTCTAAATTCTAAAAAAACACCAAAATTATTGTTAATGGGCTGTTCAACACTTTTTCATTACATGGTAGGCTTACTTAACTTGTTTCTTTTTGTTTTGAGTACTTAACAAGCACAAAAATGTATGCCTGTTTTATGGAAATCAGGGAAGGTTGATATTTAAAATTATCATGGAAGTTCATAGTTTATTATTATTTGCATTGCTAATTTAATTGAGGCACAAATCCTTAATGTCTTTGTTTAAGCAAGAAATATTGCAGTCATAGGTTTTAATATTTTTCTGCCTAGAGGAAAAGAGCTAAATGCTAATAATTCTCTTGTGACTTTCAAAGAGAATGTACATGCATTTGTACTATTTAGAACATGATTGTGTCAGTTAGGGTGACCAACTTTCTGAATTTATCTAGGATTGTGAGTTTTTCCGGGATGTGAAAATTTTAGTGCTAAAACTTGGGAAGTCCCAGGGAAACAGGGAAGAGTTTGTATAAACATCAACCAGAAAATGCTTTTTTTAGACAATCAATTATAATTATAGATTTTTTAGTTGTTAGAGGTTACTTTTATAGGGCATAGCAAATATCTTTAAAGTCCAGGTGTTTTGCAAATTTATTTGTTAGTAATTACATTTCCATATTAAATTTTATCTCACAAAACTACAACTGGTTTTCAGCAACTCTAGTGGAGAGTAAATAATATTTTCTTCTTAGCATTTTCATTTTTAAAATTAGGTGTTCAAATGACCAATAGTTTTAAGGCAAAGTTCTGGAATTCCATTAGTAAACATTAAGGGAGAAAAGGTTGACCTGAGAGTCCCACTCATGCAATGCAAAAAGAAATGGGGCAAACAATACCTTGCATCAGCTTTGTCCCTTAATTACAAAAAGTTAGTGATGTATGTGATTGATTTAAGGTTAATTCCTTGACAGACACTGAACACCTAATTATTGTCTCATTTCTGAGATTACAGATTACTTTCTGAGCTTGTTTAATTATGTATTTGTTTTGGATCATATCACTACAAAAATGACAATTCTTGATATAATGTATGCTCAAATAACTTTAAATTACATTTTAATTTTAAAATAATTGATTTATATTTACTTGGACACAGTAGTGAGGAAACTATTTCATGGTGAAATGATTGTAACTTCTAGAAGCATGGAGGACAAAGCCAGGTGTAGGAGAAAGCTGAAGGAATTAAATATGGGGGATAGTGGCTCCTTTTCCTCCCCTTAAGTACATGAAGAGGGCACAAAGCCTGAGTCCTGGGGAGCTGTTATTCACGTAGTTTTATGTGATACTCTTTGTTTATTTCCTTATTATCCCAGATTCTTTAGAAAATACTTGGCGAATGTTTCAGTTTTGTTTTGTTGTGTTTTTCCTTCTGAACTTGTGGTTGTTAATGGTGGTCAGTGCTTGAAGCAGTGAGGTGGTAACACAAGTACTCAAAGCAGAATCTTGAGACAAGAACTGGGATTCCATTGGCCAGGTGCCACTCCCACAAGAAAACTGTCCTTCTATTGTACAGTTTGTAGTACCTGGCTGTTATATTTTAAAGGAAAGTAGTTAGCCATCAATCTGATAGATGTGGTGAACAGTCAGCTTACTAGAGTATAGGGACTCAAAAGGGACATTCATTTCTGCTTCTAACACAAAATAAAAAGTTAGAATTATTGAAAATTATATCTTAGTATTTTGTTGCTATAGAACTACAGTGTTATTTTAAGAACATTATTTCACACCAGCAGTAATGATTGACGTGTTTTGTGAAATTAGATTCATGACAAGCAGCCAAAGCTACCTTGTGTTTAGAGATACAGCTTGGCAGTAATTACTTTGACCTAATTATTTCTTGCTTTCCTCCCATAGAGTATTTAATAATAAATAGTTCCTACCCAAACCAGAGTACTGTAGAGAACATTATGTGAATTCACTGTTACTTTCCTTAGTCAAATTTTTCAACATCCCTCACAATAACAATTAAATGAAAATAAAGTTAAAATTATAACACAAATAGCTTGATTAAAGGTAACACTAAAAAAAAGAACTAGATTATTTTCTAAAATTACCTGATTTGGAAAATCTGTAGTTTCAAGTAAATATAGAAAGAACTTCGAATGACATGAAAGAAGATATAAATTTCAAAGATATGCCTAATTTTTGAGTCTCAACTCAAATATCATCTACTCTAGAAATCTTCTCTGAGTTCTTGTGCTATATAAATATTTGTCTTTCTCCCCCCAATTTTAATATATTCTTAGTGCCCTACATCACAATTTTCACTATCGATTTCCTAGTAAAATTATTTATGAAAATATTATCTTTTACTAAATCATAAGCTGCTTGAGAGTGGTATTTATATCTTAATCATCTTTGTTTCTTGCTTCATATAGCAGGCATTAAAAAAATTGAATGATTCCTTGAATGCTCATTCAAGTAATCTATTTTATAGAAGAGGGATCTGCAACTTTTTCCTGTAAAGGGCCAAATAGTATATACTGTTAGGCTTTGTGGTGCATATGATCTCTGTCTCATCCACTCAACTTAGCTATTGTAGTGTGAAAGCAGCAATAGACAATGTATAAATTCTAGACTTGGTAGTGTTTCAATACAATTTTATTTACAAAAACAGAAGGTAGGCTAGATTGGGCCCATGGGCTGCAGTTTGCTGACCCCTGTTGAACAACACAAAAGTCATTTGATCTCCCAAAATAAAATGTGTTAACAGTTATATAAACCAGTTTAAGTCCTATATTTCTGCCCTGCTCAATTATTATATAGTACTTCTGCTTGCCTTTCTCACAGCCCCTTCCCCAACACACACACACAGACACACACACACACACACACACACACACACACACACACACACACATGCACGCACACACACACTCCTTAGGTATTTAGTGATCATTGGCTGTCTACTTGCATTGAAAGAAGGGATATTGCCAGATGTGGTAGCTCATGCCTGTAATCATAGCACTTTGTGAGGCAGAGACTAGAGCCCAGGGATTTGAGATCAGCCTGGGCAACTTGGTGAGACCTTGTCTCTACAGTACATAAAAAAGTTAGCCAAGAGTGGTGGCCTGGCCTGTACCTCCAGTTCCAGCTACTTGGAAGGCTGAGGCAGAAGAATTGTCTGAGTCCAGTAGGTTGAAGTTGTGGTGGCTGTAAGTGTGCCACTGCACTCCAATCTGGGCAATAGAATGAGGCTGCAAGTAAAAAAAAAAAAAAAGAAAGGATCCATAAAGCTGACTGGAAGCTGTGCTCATGTGGGCAGGGCATGTTCATGGTGAACTGCATTGTAGGAGAGACTGATAGGACCATTTTATCAAAGAGTGTGGGATAATATCTTTAGATTTTTCTTTTGAGCTGATCAGATTCCCCAGAAAAAAAGT
>NW_006970666.1:0-776 GCF_000164805.1 Carlito syrichta | reverse complement strand
TTCACAGGGCGACTGGCTTTAGAGCCAGGAACAATAGGATTGCAGGGGAAGAAATGTCCCTGGGTGAGGGAGGTGTCCTGACCATTCTTGGTGGAAGGTCCCCGTTGCCGATTTGAATGTTCGGCCTGCCTCGTGCACATATCTCACCTCGGAGAGGAGAGCTGCAGGAACCCGGCCAGGGAGCCTCAGTAACTCCCACCCCAAGGTGGGGCAGCTATTGGGTGGGTTGGGGGTGGAAGGTGTTGAGCTTGGGCAACCCTCTCGTGTGGGGGGGTGGGGGGAAGGACTGAGGGCAGAATGTTTGCAGGAGAACATTTTTCTTTCTTTGTTTCCTTCTTTCTTTCTTTCTTTCTTTCTTTCTTTTCTTTCCTCACTAGGTTGCACAGGATGCTCTCAAACCACCCAACTCAGGCCATCCTCTTTGCCTGGGCCTCCCAAACTGCTGCAATCACAGGCTTTCCATTTGGTCAACATCCTGGTCTTACTGCCTGGTCTTGAACTCTGAGCCAGACGCGACCCTCCCATCGAGGCCTGCCCTCATCCAGGGTTTTCTGGGTTTTGTTTTGGGTCGATGTGGGGGCTTGCTATGGTCTCTAGCCTGGTCTCAGCTCCTGGGCTTCAGTCGTCTTCCTGTCTCAGCCTCCCCGAGGTCCCAAGGAGACAGGCATGAGTCGCATGGCTGGCCCTCACCCAATGGTTGAGAGTCACATCCTTCCTTTCCCTAAGGTGGCTCCTGGGAGGAGCGAGCAGGTCCATCCTGGGGATCGAGGTGGGTG
>NW_006970665.1:0-1035 GCF_000164805.1 Carlito syrichta | reverse complement strand
ATTCTCAAAACTTTGGGGGGGAATGGACGGGGGCCCTCTCCTGTCTCTTGCGCAGTCATGGAGGCCAAGATGGGAAGATGGCCAGAGCCCAGGATCTCGAGCCAGGTTGGACACCATAGCAAGACCCTCCTCGACCACAAGCAAAACCAAGAAAGCCTTGGGTGAGGGTAATCCTCGGCAGGGGATCACCTCCAGCCCAGAGTTCAAGAAAAGGCAGGAAGACAAGGATGTCAACCAAACGGAAAGTGTGATTGCAACAGTTTGGAGGCCGAGGTTGAGAGGATGGCCTGAGTTGTTAGGCTTGAGAGTAGCCTGGGCAAAGTAGTGCAGAAAGAAAAGAAAGAAAAGAAAGAGAGAAAGAAAGGAAGAAAGAAAGAAAGAAAGAGAAAGAAAAAGAAAGATAGATAGATATCCATTCTTCTGCCACCCTTCTGCCCTCAGTCCTTCCACTCCAAACCACCTCACATGTGAAGGTCCCACAAGCTCGGCAACTTTGAGTCCAAACCAACACCACAATGGCTGCCCCTGGTTTGGTGTGGGAGATCCTGAGGCTAACAGAGCAGGTTCCAGCCGGCTCTCCTCTCCGAGGTGAGAAATGTGCCCCAGGCAGGCCGACCCTCTGACTCGGCAATGAGGACCTTCTGACAAGAAAGGTCAATGACATATCCCTCACCCTGGGATATTTCAAACCCCTTGATCTATTTTTTCTGAGTTTAGAGCCAGTCGCTCTGTAAACACACCATGAGCAGTTGAGAACCTGTGTATGATTCTGATGGTTTTGGAGACAAGATCTACCTCTGTGGCCAAGGTTGGGGCCTGGGGACATGACTGTCGTTTACCACTATCTGTGAAATCGTGGTCTCTGGCTATCCGCCCTCCTCAGCCTCCAGAATGATAGGCACCTCGACCAAAGACACACTGTTTTGATGGGTAAGGAGAGGGGCTCTCCCTGCGAGGCCCAGGGCTCCAGCCTTCTTCCCACCTCAGCCTCCCAGAACACTCGGATACCATTAGTGGGGCCCCATAAAATGTCTT
>NW_006970664.1:5142-6462 GCF_000164805.1 Carlito syrichta | reverse complement strand
TTCTGAGGGTCTTCTGGTTTTGTTCACTTTTCCCTCTGTTTTACAGTCTGTCTATTCAGCAGTTTGCAGTCTTGGTCCGTTCAGAGAATCTCACAAGTTCACCTATGCCGTCGCCATCTTGCCCCGTCTCTCCCTGCTCTTTTGATGGTTTCTTTGGCTTTGCAGAAGCTTGTCAGTTTAATAGGTCCCACTTGTCTATCTTATCTCTTATGGCATGGGCACTTTGTGTTTTGATCAGGAATTGGTTGCCAATTTCAACTTCCTTAAGAGGGACTCCTGCATTTTCTAAGGTTCTTACAGTTTGAGGTTTTACATTAAATCTGTGATCCATTTAGAGTTAATTTTTGGGTATGGGGATAGGTGGGGTGCTGCTTCAATCTTCTACATGTGGTCAGCCTCTGGCTTATTTTTAAGAGAACTATTGACTGGATAGAGAATTTCCTGAGTTGATTTGTAACTTGGATTTTCCCTACAGTGTTCCATTCTCTCTCTCTCTCTCTCTCTCTCTCTCTCTCTCTCTCTCTCTCTTCTTTCTTATTTTCCAGATGATTTCCTTGATTCTACTTTTGGGCCACTCTACACGCTTTTTTTAGACAATAATATTTTTTAATTTTCAAGAGCCTGTTCTTACTCTTTGGTTTTTCCTTTTTATTTTATTGTTTTTTTAATTTTTTTTTTTTTTAATATGAAGCATTTTATTTTTATGTAGATTTACACACCGGTTTTATACATTACATATAACGACATGAAAGCTCATTCATCAGAAATCAAAGACTTATCTTTGAGGTCACGGGAATTCAGCAACATCAATATTAGGAGAATAGTTGAAAGCAGAAGTCCTCCCAGAGCTTTCCATTTTCCAGTTGAAGTCTGTCACTTTAATTTTTTTGAGTTGGAGTCTCACTCTGTCGCCCAGACTGGAGTGCAGTGGCCGGCCCGGCCATTGCAGCCTCGACCTGCTGGGCTCTGGCGATCCTTCCGCCTCAGCCTTCCGAGTAGCCGGAATTACAGGCAAGCGCTACCACGCCCAGCTGATTTGTTGATTTATTGTAGAGATGAGGTCTCGCTGCCCAGGCGGGTCTCGAACCCGCGGGCTCTGTTTTATCCACTCACCTCAGCCTCCCAAAGGCGCGGGATTACAGACTGAGCCACCGAGTCTGGCTGTTTTTTCCCTTTTATCACAGCACTCTGTTCTTGTTTTTTGGATGCACTATTGTTTTATGATTTAAAAATCATTGTAAAGAGTTTCAGTTATGTTCATATTACTATTTTAAGCAGATAGGTAAAGAGTAAACTACTTTATAACGCTAGCCATCTAAA
>NW_006970664.1:0-4463 GCF_000164805.1 Carlito syrichta | reverse complement strand
CGAGACCCACCTGGGCAACTTGGCAAGACCTCATCTCTACAATAAATCAAAAATTAGCCAAGCGTGGTACCGCGCGCCTGTAGTTCCAGCTACCTGGAAGGCTGAGGTGGAAGGATCACCGGAGCCCAGCAATTCGAGGCAGTGGTGGCTGGGTATTGCCACTGCACTCCAGTCTGGCAGCAGTGTGTGACTCCAACTCAAAAAAAAACCAAAACAAAAACAATGTTGACAATGATTTTTATAATGATTCTGCCAATTTTACACTCACCAACAGAATTTCTTCTTCACACTCTTCTCATCAGTTCTCCCTCTTATGGCTGATATTAGCCTCCCTAACAGGTGCTGAGATAGTGAATCATTGTGTTGATTTGAAATTGCCTCCATTGGTGACATTGAGCAGCATTTCATATACCTGTTGGCAATTTGTATGTCCTCATTGGATAAATAATTATTCATTTTGGAGCTATGCTTTAATCAAATAATTATCAATTTCTTGTGTTTGCCTTTGATTTGTATAATTTTGTTGTATAATTTGGATATTAACAACTAATTAGATTTATTGTTTGCAAATATTTTCTCTTTTCCTGTAAGTCTTCTTCCTGTTCCCTTTACTGTGCAGAAACATTTTAGATAATGTCTCAAACTTCTTTTTATATATTTTTGTTCCTGTAGTCATAAAAAAAATCATTACTGAGACCAATATCATTATCAAGAACACTTTCCAAATCCTTGTTAAGGTTTTGTTTTGTTTTGTGATTTGTGGTCTCTTTCTATCACCCAGAAGGGAATTTGGTGGCTCATGTAAGGCTCACTACAGTCTTCACGTCTTTGGCTATGTGATCATTCCAGCTCACTCTCCTGAGTGATTTCAGATTAGTGCCTTCATGCCTGGCTCATTTTTGGGGGGTACAAATTCATTGCATACTGTATTGAATAGGCAGGTCTTTTTTTTTTTTTTTTGAGTTGGAGTCTCACTCTGTCGCCTAGACTGGAGTGCAGTGGCCGCTCCCGGTCACTCCGGCCTCAACCTGCTGGGCTCCAGCGATCTTTCCGCCCCAGACTTCCAAGTAGCTGGAACTACAGGCACGTGCTACCACACCCAGCTGATTTTTGATTTATTGTAGAGATGAGGTCTCACCAAGTTGCCCAGGTGGGTCTCGAACCCGCGGGCTTAGGCAATCCACTCACCTCGGCCTCCCAAAGCACGGGATTACAGGCTGAGCCACTGAGCCTGGCTTTAGGCAGGTCTTGAACTGCTCAACTCAGTGCTGGGATTACAGACATGAGCAACCACATCCCAGTTGAAACTATCTTATTTTTCATTAACATAATGTACACGAGATTTACCCTTAGCATAACAGGTGACAAGATTTGTTTTTTTTAATAATGCCACATTTTTTTCTGTCCATCCATTCTTTTAAGAACATTTAGGTTGCTTCCTCCTTTTGGCAGTTGTAAATAATGCTGCTATAAACGTGGATGTACACATATCTTTTATAAGTTCTGCTTGGTATCTTTGGAGAGACCCAGAAGTGGGAGTGACGGTCACAGGATAATTTCATTTTTAATTTCTTGAGGGATTCTCATATTACTTTTCATAGTCAAAGGAAACAAGGGCAAAAGCTGACAAGGTCCTTAGGTCCTAAAAATACACAAACTTGACCAGGTCCTTGTGTTTCTGGCCTGACTCCAACAAGAGCTTGTCCAGTGTTTTCTTCTCTCGGTGTTTGCCCCGGGAATGTTGTTTTAGTAGAATTCATGTGGTGTGATCTCTGGTCTATGTAGGTTGGATGTAGCCTGCTTCGATAATAACTTCACTCAGAACTTGAAAGAACACAGATGTTAATGACTCACAGAAAACAAAGATGTCAGTGCTGTAGTAAGCTTGCTAAGAAAGTCATAAACATTAACTTTTTCCCAGCTCATACTAGCATTAAGATATTTCTTGTTTATGTAGTTTTGCCCTATATAAAAAACACGCTGTGAGAATAAACTTGCTCTTGCCTATTGAGGTGAGAGACCTCCCAATCCCGCTGTTTTTTGTCTTTCTTTTCTCATTCCCTCCCCCCACCTCAGGCCCTGCTCTACGGAGGCTGGACCTCCACAAGTGGCACCCAGACAGGGACCTGAGCACTGGGGTTGGCATTGGCTGGGGAGGAACCCTCGAGGAGGACAGCTTTTCTTGTGCAGCACTGTGATTCATTGAGTAAGTAACCGAGTAATGGAATTAATCATTGGGAGTAAAACATGGGACATTTACATTCTAAGGAACGCACTCTCTTTTGCAGAAGTGAAAATCTACACTGAAAGCTAGAGGAACTAAGGTTACAGATAGACAAATAGATAGAATTTTGTAGTTTATAGAGTATGTCCTTGGCTTCCTGAGGCCGGGACAGTTAACCTGAATAATAGGGAAAAGGTGGGCCATTGTTTGAAGGATTATAATCAAGCGCATGGTCCTGAAGCTATGCCAGTAGATGCCTTTTCTCTGTGGAATCTGGTAAGGGATTGTTTAGACCCCTCTCATGAGTTTTATAGAGCAGAGCAGATTATTCCTTCATTGCGGTGTTACACCTCAGTTCCTACTTTATGTGCCCGTGATGATCAGGAGGGTCACCTTCCTGAAGATTTTCAACAGGAGCAGGATGAGGCTGCTGCTTGGCATCACTATGATACAATATTTGTGGCAACTCAAGCCTCTGCGACTGAGTTTTCTGAGCCACCTAGCCTGCCTACAGAAGAGGTCGAGCCCTCTGCTCCTCCTCTATCTATTGATCCTTTTGCTCAACTTATGGATTTGCTTACTGTTCTAGCTAAAAAATGTTCAGTTTCAAAAGAGGAGGCACCGATGTGTCGCACTTTGATTTCAAAAGAGGAGGCACCGGTGTGTCGCACTTTGGTTCAAATAAGGAAATACTGGTATGACACACCCCAATTTCTAAGGAGGAGATCTCTCCCGGGGATGGCAAGAGCCCCCCTTGGGTCCCGGCAGCCCCTCAGTTGGCACCGACTAGAGCCTTGTTCGTGGACCATGGATTCTCATCCTCCCCCTTCTTGGCTCCCGTCCAAACTCAGCTGCCAGATGTTAGGAGGCGTCTGGTGCATCTCTCCCCTCTACTGAAGGCTGTTCAGTCTGCCTTGCTGCAGGGAGATGATTTGGAAGGATTTCACGCCTATCCGGTAAATGCTACAGGTTTTGATGAAGAGAGAAGGGAGATCGAGAGTATCAGACTTTGTTTCTTAAGTCCCTGAAGGACCTTAAAACTGTTGTGGCCCAACATGGAGCTACAGCACCGTTCACATTGGCTGTGCTGGAAACCATGTCACAAGAAGACTTGACTCGCTCTGATTGGCGTGTGGTTGCAAAGGCATGGATTTCGGGTGGGGAATATCTGTTATGGAAGACAGATTTCTGGGATAGATGCAAAGAGCAAGCTGAAAAAAGAGAGGAGGTGATCTGGATATAGTTCATTTGGATATCCTTTGGGGCCAAGGAGAATATTCCTCCCAAGAGGTGCAAGTCCTGTATCCCTGAGCTGCTTATGGTCAGATCAGTGGAGCAGCGTCGGGATCATGGCACCGACTACCATCAGCTGGAGTTAAGACAGAGCAGTTTTCCAAAATACGTCAGGGACCGAATGAGCCTTACCAAGATTTTGCATCTAGACACTTGCAGGCTGTGGGTCGATTGGTGGTAGATGGAGAGACAATGACTCTTTTGACAAAACAATTGGCTTATGACAATGCTGCCAAGCAGCCATATGTCCCTATCGGAAGAAAGGGGACTTGTTAGATTACATTCGCCTATGTGCAGATATCAGGCCTGCCTGTATGCAGGGCATGGCCATGGCTGCTGCCTTGCAAGGGACTCCACCCCATAAAAATTTTAATGTAATGAGATCAGGAGGCACCCAGGGAAATCGAGGGGCCTCTTTCAACTGTGGGTCATTGGGGCATGTCAGTAGGAAATATCCTGCTTGAAATTGTACCGCTAATACTGGGGGAAGAAGAGGTCGTCCTCCCTCCCTCTGTCCAAGATGTAAGCGAGGAAGTCACTGGGCAAATGAATGCCACTCCAGGACAGATGCCAATGGCAGTCTATTGTCGGGAATCTTCCGTCGGGGCCAGTCCCAGACCCCTCAAACAATTGCGGCAATGTCAATGTACCCGCCTCATCCCATGCCCAATTTGCCTTCCTGGGGCAATCCCCTCTCAGCGGTCAGCGAACTCTACCGCGCGACCCCTGGGAGTGCCGGACGGGACCTCAGCTGCTCCTCCCACCTCATATTAACTCCTGACATGGGTCCTCAAACAATACCCACAGGGGTCTATGGTCCCCTCCCTGACAACACGGTGGGGCTGTTGCTAGGATGCAGTAGCTTGTCTCTGAAGGGTTTTCAAGTCCTTCCTGGAGTTATAGATTCAGATTATACTGCAGAAATTAAGGTTATGGGGAATGTTCC
>NW_006970663.1:0-721 GCF_000164805.1 Carlito syrichta | reverse complement strand
GACATAATTAGCTAGCTAGCTGACTAGCCAACTGAATTAACTAGGTCACTAACTAGTCAGCCAGTTGGCTAGCCAGTATACTTAACTAGCTGTCTTTACTAGGTGGCCTGCTTTCCAGCCAGTTGAATTAACTAGCTTGCTACATAGCTAGCCTGCTGGCTATCCAACTGAATTAACTAGGTGACTTATCTAGCAAGTTAGCTGTCTAGCCAACTGACTTAACTAGCAGGTTACCTAGGAAGCGAGATGGCTAGTCAGATGACTTAACTAGGTGACTAAACTAGCTAGTCAGCTGACTAGACAGCTGAAATAACTAGCTAGCTCCCTAACTAGCAAGGTGTTTAACCAGCTGACTTAAGTAGCTCTCTACCTCTCTAGTCTCCTGGATAGCAAGTGACTTAACTAGTTGACTGAATTCGCAAGTCAGCTGGCTAGGCAACAGACTTAACAATGTCACTACCTAGCTAGAGAGTTGGCTAGCCAGCTGACTTAACTTGCTGTCTTGACTAGCTGTCCTGCTATCTAGACAGTTGAATTAACTTGCCTGTTACATTGCTAGTCAACTGACTATCCAGCTTAATTAACTAGGTGACTTATCTAGCTAGCCAGCTTTGTATCCAGCTGACTTAACTAGCAAGCTACCTAGCTAGTCAGCTAGCTAGACAGCTGACATAACTAGGTGAGCTAACTATCACGCTGACTAGACAGCTGACATAACAAG
>NW_006970662.1:0-3480 GCF_000164805.1 Carlito syrichta | reverse complement strand
TTAGTGTGGTGTGATACTACTTGCCTTGTTATTGCTGTGTGATACTTCTTGCCTTATTAGTGTCATGTGATACTACATGCCATATTAGTGTCGTTTGATACTACCTGCCCTATTAATGTAATTTGATAATATTTGACTTATTAGTGTCATGTGATTCTACGTGCCTTATGAGTGTCGTGTGATACTACTTGCCTTATTAGTGTCATGTGATACTACTTGCCTGATTAGTGTCGTGTGATACTACGTGCCTTATTAGTGTCATGTGATACTACGTTCCTTATTAGTGTTCTGTGATACTATGTGCCTTGTTAGTGTCATGTATACTATGTGCCTCATTAGTGTCGTGTGATACTATGTACCTTATTATTTTCATGTGATACTACGTGCCTTATTCCTGTCATCTGATTCTACATGCCTTATTAGTGTCATCTGATACTACGTGCCTTCTTAGTTTCATCTGATACTGCGTACCTTCTTCGTGTTGTCTGATACTACGTACCATCTTAGTGTCATCTGATACTACGTGCCTTAATAGCGTCATCTGACACTACATGCCATCTTAGTGTCGTCTGATACCCCTTGACTTCTTGGTGTCGTCAGATACTACTTACCTTCTTAGTGTCGTCTGATACTACTTGCCTTATTGCTGTCGTCTGATCCTACTTGCCTTATTAGTGCCATCTGATACTACTTGCCTTAGTAGTGTCCTCTGATACTTCTTGCCTTAGTAGTGTCCTCTGATACTTCTTGCCTTATTATTGCCGTCTGATAATCCTTACCTTACTAGTGCCGTCTGATATTCCTTGCCTTTTTAGTGCTGTCTGATCCTACTTGCCTTACTAGTGCCATCTAATACTACATGCCTTATTAGTGCCATCTGATACTCCCTGCCTTATAAGTGCCATCTGAAACTTCTTGCTTTTTTAGTGCCGTTTGATACTCCTTGCCTTATTATTACCGTCTGATACTACTTACCTTATTAGTGTCGTCTGATACTACTTGGTTTCTTAGTGTCGTCTGATAATCTTTGCCTTCTTAGTGTCATCTGGAACTACTTGCCTACTTAGTGTCGTCTGATACTACTTGCCGTCTTAGTGTCGTCTGATACTACTTGCCAGATAGTGTGGTCTGAAACTACTTGCCTTCTTAGTGTCGTCTGATACTACTTGCCTTCTTAGTGTCGTCTGATAATACTTGCCATCTTAGTGTCGTCTGATACTACTTTCATTCTTTGTGTCATCCGATATTACTTGCCTTATTAGTGCCATATGATATGACATGCCTTTCTAGTGTCTTATGATACTAGTTGCCTTATTAGTGTCTTATGATACTATTTGCCTTATTAGTTTATTATGATACTCCTTAGCTTATTAGTGTCTTAAGATACTACTTGCCTTTTTTAGTGTCATCTGACACTACTTGCCTTATTAGTGTCTTATAATGCTTGTTGCCTTATTAGTGTCTTTTGATACTACTTGCCTTATTATGGTCATCTAATTCTACTTGACTTACTGGTGTCTTATGATACTACTTGACTTTAAGTGTCTTATGATACTTCTTGCCCTCTTAGTGTCTTATGGTACAACTTTCCTTAGTATTGTCGTCTGATACTACTTGCCTTATTAGTGTCTTAAGATACTACTTGCGTTATTAGGGTATTATGATACTACCTGCCTTATTAGTGTCGTCTTATACTACTTGCCTTTTTAATGTCATCTGACATTAAATACTAGCCTTATTAGTGTCTTATGATACTACTTGCCTTATTAGTGTCTTATGATAGTACTTGTCTTATTAGTGTCTCATGATATTACTTGCTTTATTAGTTTCTTATGATACTTCTTGCTTTATTTTGTCTTATAATACGACCTGTCTCATTAGTATCTTATGATACTACCTGCCTTATAAGTGTCTTGTGATAGTTCTTGCCTTATTAGTGTCGTCTGATACTATTGTCTTTTTAGTGTCTTATGATACTGCTTGCCTTACTTGTGGCGTCTGATACTACTTGCCTTATTACTGTCTTATGATACTACTTGCCTCATTAGTGTCTTATGATGCTTTGTGCTTTATTAGTGTCTTATGATACTACTTGCCTTATTCGTTTCTTATGATACTACTTGCCTTATTCTTGTCTTATGATACTATTTGCCTTATCAGTGTCGTCTGATACTACTTACCTTATTCGTGTCTTATGATACTGCTTGCCGTATTCATGTCTTTCGACACTACTTGCCTTTTTCGTGTCCTAAAATACTACTTGCCTTTTTCATGTCTTATGATACTACTTGCCCTAATCGTGTCTTAGGATACTACTTGCCTTATTCGTACCTTATGATACTACTTGTGTATTCGTGTCTTATGAAACTACTTGCATTATTTTGGTCTTATGATACTATCTGTCTTATTCGTGTCTTATGATACTACTTGCCTTACTCGTGTCTTATGATACTACTTGCCTTATTCGTGTCTTATTATACTACTTGCCATATTCGTGTCTTATGATAATACTTGATTTATTCGTGTCTTATGATACTACTTGCCTTAATAGTGTCTTATGATACTACTTGCCTTATTAGTGACTTATGGTACTACTTACTTTATTAGTGTCGTCTGATACTGCTTGGTTTCTTAGTGTCGTCTGATAGTCTTTGCCTTCTTAGTGTCGTCTGATACTACTTGGCATATAGTGTCATCTGATACTACTTGCCTTCTTAGTGTCGTCTGATTCTACTTGCCTTCTTACTGTCATCTGATAATACTTGCCATCTTAGTGTCGTCTGATACTACTTTCATTCTTTGTGCCATCTGATATTACTTGCCTTATTAGTGCCATATGATACGACATGCCTTTCTAGTGTCTTATGATACTACTTGCCTTATTAGTGTCTTATGATACTACTTGCCTTATTAGTGACTTATGGTACTACTTACTTTATTAGTGTCGTCTGATACTGCTTGGTTTCTTAGTGTCGTCTGATAATCTTTGCCTTTTAGTGTCGTCTGATACTACTTGGCATATAGTGTCATCTGATACTACTTGCCTTCTTAGTGTCGTCTGATTCTACTTGCCTTCTTAGTGTCATCTGATAATACTTGCCATCTTAGTGTCGTCTGATACTACTTTCATTCTTTGTGCCATCTGATATTACTTGCCTTATTAGTGCCATATGATACGACATGCCTTTCTAGTGTCTTATGATACTACTTGCCTTATAATTGTCTTATGATACTATTTGCCTTAATAGTTTATTTTGATACTACTTGCCTTATTAGTGTCTTAAGATACTACTTTCCTTATTAGTGTCATCTGACACTACTTACCTTATTAGTGTCTTATAATACTTGTTGCCTTAATAGTGTCTTTTGATACTACTTGCCTATTAAGGTCATCTGATTCTACTTGACTTACAATTGTCTTATGATACTACTTGACTTATTAGTGTCTTATGATACTACTTGCCTTATTACTGTCTTATG
>NW_006970661.1:0-838 GCF_000164805.1 Carlito syrichta | reverse complement strand
TCAGAACTGTATTTTCTATTCACTGTGGATGCTTTCCTTGGAGTTCCTCAGTATTTTTATATCCTGTATTGTCACCCACTTCCTTTTTTGTTAATTTCATACTGTATCACTTCTCCATCTCACTTTCCTCTTCTGAATTCTAAAGCCATCCATCTACGTGTAAAATACAATTTTTTCTGTACATATTCCATGAGCATCTCAGATTCAATATGCCCAAAACAAATTCCTCATCTTCCACCTAAAGGCAATCACTGTTTTATGCCTCCTTCTGTCCTGATTAGTTTTCACCAACCCCATTGTCTCAGCGAGAAATTTGAAAGTCATTCTTAATTTTTTTCTTCTCCTTGATTTCCCACAAGTAATCACTCATCAAATCTTGCAATGTCAATGTCTTACTTACCAAGTTCCCACTTTCTTCAGGCCCCTCTGTCTAGCATATACAAATCAGCATTGTCTCTCAACAAAACCACATAATCACCCCTAACTAGTTTCAGATCTTTTCTCAAGGTTGTGAGCAGAATGAAGTATCTTTCTTTTTTCTTTTTTTTGTTGAGTTGGAGTCTCACTCTGTCACCCAGACTGGAGTACAGTGGCCGCTCCCGGTCACCGCAGCCTCGACCTGCTGGGCTCCAGTGATCCTTCCACCTCAGCCTTCTGGGTAGCTGGAACTACAGGCGCATGCTACCTCGCCCGGCTAATTTTTGATTTATTGTAGAGATGATGTCTCACTGCCCAGGTGGGTCTCGAACCCGCAGGCTCAGGCAATCCACTCACCTCAGCCTCCCAAAGGCACGAGATTACAGGCTGAGCCACCGAGCCCGGCTTAGAATGAAGTATC
>NW_006970660.1:0-686 GCF_000164805.1 Carlito syrichta | reverse complement strand
GTCTGTTTTTTATTTGTCTTTATTTTCGATTTCTCATACTCTTATTTGTCAGTAGGTCTATTTTCATTTATTAGTGGGTACCTCTGTTTATTCTCCCTTTTACTATCCTGTCTCCTCCATCTTCTGCTATCTTCTCTCCCTGTGCCATCTCTTTCCCTCATCATACATCATTATACATCCTGGGAGCAAATCAATACCCCCACTTTATGAACAGATTACAAGGCAGTGGGAAGCAGGATCCAGCATATCCATACACCTGTCAGTGGATATTGGGATCTGCAGATAAATTTTGAATCACAGCTCCCCCCTCAAATAAATCTTTAAGATGCAAAAGGTATAACCCTCAACCTACAGTCCAGCCTCAGAATTGAAAAAAGCCAGAAGATTCACATAAGGGAAGAATAGGAGATTGAGCAAACAGAAGCAAAAAACAACCCCGCCACCCCTGAACAACAGATATAAAGAAGACAGAGGGAGAAAAAAATTAAAAAAAGAAAAAGGTAGGAAGAAAAATCCGTGTAAATGAAGAAAAATCAAAAGAAGAATATAGGTCTCACACAGACCCCTGGGAAATCAGAAATTGAGAAAACAGACTTCGTCATGCAAACAATAAAGAGCCCCCAGAATGACTGGTCACATACTACAAACCCAGACATCAAGACATTAATAGACAGAATAAAAAGAAT
>NW_006970659.1:0-731 GCF_000164805.1 Carlito syrichta | reverse complement strand
CTACTTTAACCCAAAACTTAAATCTATTTTCCTGGTATATTAATGCATGGCTACGTGTAAAATTTCCTATTGTCATATTAGAAGCAAAACCAACACCGTTGGGAAAATTTCGTTATACTGATCAAAGGATCTTAAAATTGGCCTACAGGAAAAGGAACTAAAGTCATAATCTGAGAAAAGGAAACTTAACTGCTTAAACAAAACTTAAAAGTTTTCTATAAATGCTTATTACTGTTTAAATCTTAACGATGGAAATTTTATCATCTTAATTGCATGGTTTAACCAAACAAGTCTATTCTGAAAATCAAATAGTAGCTGTCACACTCTTGGATAATGGACTGCATGGTTACCATAACAATGGCCACGGGCTGAAGCAAACAGAATTTCGGCATGTAATGAAACTAGAAAAACTTCCTGCCAGGCGTGAGGCAGGACATTAAAACTATTATGATAATTTATTTTCTAATTTTAATCCTAGGAGAAACTGCATTTGGGAACAAGAACTGACTAACCAGTCTACCAGGAAATAGAAGTTTAAAAATATCTAGAAAGAAGTACAACTTAGAAGGGACAAGGTCATATAAAACAATTCTGCTTGCAACTTTGCATCAGGTGTATAGAGATTTACATATAAGTTTTACTGCCATATATGCACACCGGTCACTAATCACACGCCAATATCATAGGTATAACTGATATCCTATGTCAGGGGAGATCTTCCAGATGGGCCT
>NW_006970658.1:0-808 GCF_000164805.1 Carlito syrichta | reverse complement strand
GTCCAAAATCGAGTCTGGCGTGGTGGTCCCTGGAGGCCCGGCTGGAGGGGTCCAAGTTGGGAAGACAGCCTGGGACCCACAGGTCGAGGCCCGGGGAGTCACAATCGTGCCATTGTGCCCCAGACTACCTGAGAGAGATTATGGCTACAAAAATGACGCCTCCCACGTGGATCACGATGGGCACCCATGGGGAAAGGTGCCCATGGGGTTATGATGGAGAGATCAGGAGAGGAAGTTCTCTTCCTCCACCAGAAGAAGGCAGACAGGGTGACCAGAACCTGGGCTGACGATGGCGATGCCAGACCACCTTGAACTCTTTGTGCCTGATGGCCGCCCTAACTCAGGGCCATCTCTTCCATGAGCTCATATGCATCTTAACCGTGGAACATGAGCGTGGAGGGTGGAGGGAGGCCTTCTGGGTTGCGGGGTTGAAGGTGTGGGACGGACATGCATGGTAGCCACCTTTGAAACCTCCCACAAATGACAGGTGGGAAAGTGCCTTTTCCTCTTACATCCCTGAGGGTGTCTTCTTGCACTGGGTGGCAGGGGTTGTGGTGGCGGTGGTTGTGGTGATTATTATTATTTGGAGTCGGAATCACACTGTGTCTCCAAGATCAGAGTGAAGGGGTGTCGGTGACCTGCACTGACCAGGGGGGGGTTAGGACCGCACCGGTGAATCAGAACGGAGAGAAGAAACCACACGGAGGCAGCTCTTCTGGGAACAGTCTGGCCAAGACTGAAGCCAATTTTATTCAAACTTTTTCCAACTTATATACCATTTTCTATAATCTCCAGCAGTGTGACAATA
>NW_006970657.1:0-2325 GCF_000164805.1 Carlito syrichta | reverse complement strand
CGCCAGCTGTCTAGCCAGCTCACTTAATTAGCAACTACCTAGGTAGCCACCTGGCTAGCCAGCTGACTTTACTAGGTGACTTATTTAGCTTGGCAGCAGGCTAGACAACTGACAACTATCTAGCTACCTAGCTAGCCAGCTGTCTTGCCAGGTAAATTAACTAGGTGACTTAACTTGCTAGACAGCTGGCTAGCATGCTGACATAACAGCCTAGCTACCTAGCCAGCCAGCTGGATAGCCAGCTAACTTAACTAGCTAGCTACCTACATAGCCTGCTGGCTTGCCAGCTGACTTACCTACCTAGCTACCTATCTAACCAGCTGGCTAGTGAGCTGACTTAACCAGGTTACTTAACAAGCTAGCTCACTCTCTATCCAGGTGATTTAACTAGCCAGCTACCCAGCTAGCTAGCTGGCTAGCCAGCTGACTAAACTCGCTGACTTAACTAACTAGCAAGCTGACAACTAGCTGAAATAAGCAGCTACCAACCTAGCTATCCAGCTGGCTTAACTAGCTGAAATATCTAGCTAACCAGATGGCTAGCCATCTGACTTAACTAGCTTTTTAACTACCTAACAAGATGGATAGCCAACTGGCATAATGAGTTGACTTAACTAGCTAGCCAGCTGGGTGACAACTGTCTTAACTAGGTGACTTAACTGGTTAGTCAGTTTGCTAGCCAGCTAAATTACCTAGCTTACTTAAGCTTGCAAGATTGCTAGCCAGCTCACTTAACTATCTTCCTAACTACCTAGCTAGCAGGCTAGCCAGCTGAATTAACTAGGTGCATTGAACAGCTAACCTGCTGGATAGCATGCTGACTTATCTAGCTAGCTACATACATAGACAGCAGGTTAGGCAGCAGACTAAACTAGCTGTCTTAACCAGCTAGCCCATTGGCTAGCCAGCTGACTTAACTCGCTGACATCACTAACTAGCCAGGTAGCTATCTAGTTGACTTAACTATCTAGTTAACTACCTTGCAAGTTGGCTAGCCAGTTCTCTTAATTACTTGAATTAACCAGCTAACCAGCTAGCTAGCCAACTAACTTAACTAGCTTGCTACCAGTATACCCCACTGGCTAGCCGACTGACTTAACTAGCTGACTTAACATGCTAGTACCTATATAGCCAGCTGACTTAAATAGGCTGTCTAGGTAGCTACCTAGTTAGCTGACTTAAATTGTTTAGCTAACTAGCTAGGCACCTCACTAACAAGCTGACTTAAATAGTTAGCTGCCTAGGATAGCTAGCTGATTTAACCAGCTAGCTACTAAGTTAGCTCACTCATTATATATCGTGCTAGCTACGTGACTTAATTATCTTACTTAACTCATTAGCTAACGAGCTAGCTGGCTGACACAACCAACTGACTTAACTCATTAGCTACCTAACTAGGTAGCTGACGCATCCAGTTGCCTTAACTCATTAACTAACTAGCTAGCTAGCTGTCTTAACCAGCTGACTAATTTAAAAAGCTGACAACTAGCTGACTTAGGTAGCTGACTTAATTGTTTAGCTAGCTGACTTAAATGGCTGACTTAACTAGTTAGCTAGCTGACTTAACTACCTGAGCTAAATTGTTAGCTAACTAATTAGCTGAAAAACTAACTGATATAATAATTAGCTATCTAATTAGGGAGCAAATTTACATAGCTGAATTAGTTAGCTATCTAGTTAGCTAGCTGACATAGGTAGTTGACTTAACTAGTTGTATAACGAGATAGCTAGCTGACATAACCAGTTGGTTAATGAGTTAGCTAACTGTTTTAACTTGTAAATCGAGTGAACTAGCTTTCTTAACTAGTTGGTGAACGAGTTAGCAAGGTGACTTAAGTTTGTGGCTGACGAGTGGAGAGACTACATAACTGGTTTAACACTTTGACTGACAACACGGCTGACTAGTTAGCTGGCTTAACAAGTCGGCTGAATTGTCGGCTGACTAGTTACCTTGGTGAACTAGCTGACTAACCAGTTGCCCCACTAGTTATCAAGATTAACTTGTTACCTGCTGGTTTTCAGACCAAACTAGTCTGCCGACTAGTTGGTCGACTAGTTAGCTTACCTAACTTGTCAGGCGACTTGTTAGCTGAGTTAACTTGTAAGCTTACAAGTTGGTCGACTAGTCAGTCAATTGGTTAGCTGACTTATCTAGTTGGCCGGCTAGTCAACAGACCGGTTAGCTGACTTAGCTAGTCGGCCAGGGAGTGAGCCAACAGGTGAGTTGATTTATCTAGTCAGTCAGCAAATGAGCCGAATGGTAAACTGACTTAACTAGTCGGCTGGTTAGTGTGCTAACTGGTCAGCTGAATTTAGTTGGCTGGG
>NW_006970656.1:0-699 GCF_000164805.1 Carlito syrichta | reverse complement strand
CTTCTGCATAGCGGGAATGACAGGCACGCACTCACACAAGCTCATTTGGAATAAACGGTAGAGTTGAGGTTTCGCCAAGGTGCCCGGGTGGTTCTTGTCCCACAGGCTCAGTTGGCTGCTGGCCTCGGCCTCGCAAAGCACTGGGATGATGAGACTGAGCCCTAGAGCCCAGCCTCGATCCCTCATCGAAAACGAACCAGAACACCAATGTGGGGTCCCACTCCTGGAATCCCAGCATTCTGGGAGGCCAAGACTGAAGGATGGTTGGAGTCCAGGAGCCCATGGCCTGCACTAACCAGGCAGGGAGACCCACATCCTTCCAAACAGGTAATCTGGGGTCAAGGTGCCCATCATCCTGGCCCCTCCAGAGGCTGTGGTAGGAGTATCAGTAGAGTTTGCGATTTTGAGGGTGGTGATGAACATGTCATGTTCCCGGATCCTAGCCTGGGCCACAGAGCCAGACCCTGTCTCCAAAAACATCAGAATGTTACACAGATTCTCAACAGCATGTGGTGTGTTCACAGGGTGAATGAATTTAAAGCCAGGAAAAATGGGATGGGGGGTAATGTCCCTGGGTGAGGGGTGTTTCCATGGCCTTTCTTGGCTGAAGGATCTCCTTGTCAAGTCGGAGGGTCAGCCTGCCTGGGGCACATTTCTCACCTAAGAGAGGAGAGCCGGTTAGAACCCAGCCAGGGAGCC
>NW_006970655.1:0-10751 GCF_000164805.1 Carlito syrichta | reverse complement strand
ACTGGAGTTTAGTGGCATGCTCCCAGCCACCGCAGCCTCGACAAGCGGGGCTCCGGTGATCCTTCTGCCTCAGCCTTCCAAGAAGCCCGAACTACAGGTGTGCACTACCATGCCTGGATCATTTTTTATTTTTTTTTGTAGAGACGAGGTCTCGCCAAGTTGCCCGGGTGGGTCTTGAAACCGCTGGCTCAGGTAATCCACTCGCCTCAGCCTTCCAAAGTGCTGAGATGACAGGCTGAGCCACCAAGCCCTGTCAGGTTTGTGTATTGATTAATCTTTGCTGTGTCACAAACCACCCGAAAGCTTTGGGCAAAATAACAAAACAGGGAAAAGCGTCATGCTTCAGGCCAGAGAGTAATTTGTGCTTGCTAGCCATGGGGTCTGTGTCTCCCCTTCCCCTGTAGCAAAAAAGTGGCCAAAGTAAGTGGGCATTGTTGTGTCCTAATAAAACTTTATTGCAAAGATAGGCTTGGCCCGTGGACAGCAGTGTGCCATTCCTGATCTGTTTAGCTAATGATTCTGTGAGTTGGCCATGGGGGCCAGATGGTGGTCTGGCCTGTGCCTGGTCATTTGGTGGTCATGGGGTCTCCACACGGAGCTCGTCTCCACACACAAGAGGGCCACCTGCACATTGCTACAGCTTCTGTTTGTGTCACAGTGGCCACTGTCCATTTGCTCTTGGTGACGGGGCTGAAGGGGATGGTGTGACCATGCCAGGGGTGTTGTGGGAGAAGACTATCCACACTGGCAGGTCCAGGGAGAAGCCATGACCATGACAACCTGTCCGGCTTCTGGCGGGTCTGGGCTGTGTCCCATCCCCTCCTAGCTGCTGCCTTGTGTGTCACTCTCTGGGTCCAGAAAGATCACACGGGATGGGGGGATGACACTTTGGAGTTTGATGCTATTTACGGGACCTATCATTGTGGCCTGACCGGGAGGCATCATTTGTCTTAATTCTGTTTCTGAACAGTTTTGCATGGTCACTGTTGCTAAGCTGATTTCAGTTCGCCTTGGTGACCTCTCTGATTGGTGACCTGGGTGGGGCCAGGGAAGAGAAGGGGGGATGTTTTGTGGGTGGTAAGGAGTCTGGCCATGAGAGAGATGGGCCCACAGCACCGGCCCCCACGGTCCTGCCATGGAGGAGCAGGGGAGGCTGAGAAGGGAGAACGGAAGTGGAAGTTGGGCCTTCTCTTGGTCCTGACTGTACCACCAGCTCCTGCAGGCCTGGCCTCAGTTTTCTCATCAGGAGAATGAGCAGATCCCATAAAGTCATGTCTTTGGCACATACTTAAGCAGTGGTGTAGACGGCCTGATGGGAGACAAGGCACACATGCATGAAGGAAGCATGTGCCGGCCCACTCGGTCGCCGTTCCCCACTGGCGGTGTCCCATGGGCCCCAGGAGGTGGCTTTAGATAGAGGCTGAGGACCAGAGGACTTTCCTGCCTTGCACAGGCCTGACAGTGTTGACCGTTTGCCCTGTTTGTCCCCCCCTCACTTCATGAAGTTGATTCTGACCCTTTGTGAGCTGTGTAGAAGGAGGGGTTCATTCTCTTTCTTCATGGAGGTAAAATTAACAGAACTTGAAATTAACCATCTTAAAGTGCACAATGGGGCTGGGTGCGGTGGCTCAGGCCTGCCATCCCAGCACTTTGGGAGACTGAAGCAAGGGGATTGCCTGAGCTTAGGGCTTCGAGACCATCCCAGGCAACTTGGCGAGACCTCGTCTCTACAATAAATCAAAAAATAAGCTGAGTGGTAGCGTGTGCCTGTAGTTCTGGCTGAGGCAGAAGGATCGCCAGAGCCCAGCAGATTGAGGCTGCAGTGTCCGTGAGCATGCCCCTGTGCTCCAGCCTGGGTGACAGAGGGAGACTCTGACTCAAAAAAAAAGTACATGACTGGGCATAGTGGCTCAGCGTGCCATCCCAGCACTTTGGGTGGATGAGGTGAGAGGACTGCCTGAACCCGGAGTTTGAGACCAGCCTGGGCAACTTGGCGGGACCTCATCTCTACAATTAAAAAAAAAGTTACCCAGGCATGGTGGTGAGCACTTGTAGTTCTAGCTACTCAGAAGGCTGAGGCAGGAGGATCGCCTGAACCCAGGAATCTGCAGTAGCTGTGATCATGCCACTGTACTCCAGCTGGGCGACAGAGACTCCCATTCAAAATAAATGAATATATAAATAAAGTGCACATTTCAGGGGTATACAGTACATTCCCGCTGTCCCACCCCGGGCTAATCCTGAAACTTCTGGCCTTCATCACACCATCGGACATCCCTCCCCTCCCCCAGCCCTTGTTGACGAGGACCCCGTCTGCTTGTGGATTTGCCTCTTCTAGGCATGTCACATAAATGGCTGCAGTCCACAGCCTAGTGTTCCTGGTTCCTCAACTTCTGCCTGTTTTTCAGGGAGGGAAATCCACACTGTGTCTCCCTGCCCTCACCCAGGACGCCTCTGACACCAAACACCAGTCAGCTGTCCCTTAAGTTTCTTGCTGATCCTGCCTCTCTGGAAGACACGTCACATTCCATGGTGAAGAGCTCTGCCCACAATGTGGCCTGCTCCAGATGGTCATCATGGGGCCCGGGTCTCCTGTCCCTGTGACCTATCAGCTGTAAATCAGAGGCTCCCCGGCCTCCTCCTTGGTCCCAGAATTCTGCGAGACTGGATCCCAGAATTCAGGGAAACACCACACACAGCTGCTCATTGGTTATAAAGGACTTGGGTAGAATGTGGGTAATGTGGTGCCAGGGTGAGGTCCCTGTGGGTGGGCATGCCACCCTCCTGGCATGTGGGTGTGGTGGTCACCTGGGAAGCTCATCACACCTCCTTGTGCAAGAGTTTGCTTATTTGTTGTTTTTGTGAGACAAGGTCTGACGGTTCAGGCTGGAGGGCAGGAGCATGCTCACGGCCACCACAGCCTTGACCTGCTGGACTTAGGCGATCCTTCCACATCAGCCTTCCAAGTAGCTGGAACTACAGGCACACACCACCATGCCTGGCTAACTGTTTTTCTTTTTTTTTTTTTAGAGATGAGGTCTTGCCAAGTTTCCCAGGCTCTTCTTGAACCCCTGGGTGCAGGAAATACTCTCACCTCCATCACCTAAAGTGCTGGGATGACAGGCATGAGCTACTGCACCTGGCTTGTACCTAACTAATTTAAAAATAATTTGTGGAGATGGGGTCTTGCCACGTTGCCCAATCTGGTCTTGAACTCTTGGGCTCAAGGAGTCCTCCTGCCTCAGCCTCCTGAATAGCTGCGACTACAGGTGTGTATTATTGCACCCAGCTGATTATTAACAATTTCTTATGGAGACAGGGTCTTGCTATGTTATCCAGGCTGGTCTTAAACTCCTGGGTTCAAGTGATCCTGGCTTCAGCCTCCCGAATAGCTGAAACTACAGGTGCATGTTATCACACCTGGCTAATTTTTTAATTTATTGTAGAAAGGGGGGTCTTGCTATGTTGTCCAGGCTGGTCTTGAGCTCCTGGCCTCAAGTCATGTTCCCACCTTGACCTTCCAAAGTGCTGGGATGGCAGGTGTGAGCCACTGCTCCCCTCAATAGTTTGTACAGAGCTTAATCTCTGGCACTTTCCTGGATGTCAATGAATGGACTGGCAGTTCCTACCCTCTAATCGCTTGGTCATTCTGGCGACCAGTCCCAAACACCACAAGGCTGTACAGAGGCCTCACCCCAGCACACCCCGTGAGCACAAGCTTATGGACGGGAAATCAGTAGGGGCTCACTCCTATATCAGGAAATTCCAAGGGTGTTAGGATCTCTGTGCCAGAAACAAGGAAGAAGTCCTATATATGTCTTATTATTCTACAAAGGAAGTCCATATTGCAGCCCGTGGGTCCACGTTGCAGTGCAAGTCCACAGTGCAAGTCCACATGGCAGCATGGCAGAAGCATTTTCCATCGTGGGACAGACCATGTTGTATCCACCTGTTCACCTGTGGCAGGACCTCTGTCTCCCGCCATGAGCTGTTGTGAGCCGCGCTGCCATGGAGGCTGGTGCCTGTGTTCCTGAATGTTCATTATTCCTTCTTTTGAGGGACTTGGTTTCCTGGCCTTGAGGACTGGGTGTAGGGGTGCAGCCTTGCTCTATTGGACAAGGGAAGGGTATGGTGTCTCCTCCCTCCATCCATAGGGTGTCCGTGGGATGGTGGCATCCACCCTCATCAGCTTTCCCCTCTCATCAGGACCCAGGATGAGCATGTGGTTCATTCCTCCTTGACAGAAGAGGATGCAGAATTTTCCAGAATTTAGGTCAAACTGGAAACACCCAGACTGGCTCCGGAAACCTCGCTCTTGCATTCTGGTGCCTTCCAGAAATGGGCCTCTGAGGGCAAGCTGGGCTGGCTGGGTCTGTCTAGGTAATGTCGATGGACCTCCTGACTTGGAGACAGGATGCTGAGGACCACTCCGGGCTTAAGGTGCGTCCTTTGGGTTACACAACCACTTTGGATACCATACAATAATGATTTCAATCTCTGCTGGGGTGACAAGCATTTCTAAAAACAGATACACATCTGAAGTCTCACGTTTCAAAACAGTTCAGTCATTGAATGACCCTCCACTGGGGTAAGGAATATCACTCTTGAATGGATGCTGTTGGGATTTCCTAGAACCCAGTCACTGCCTTCTTAATTGATTGAGATGGAATTCAGTACTCTTGGGGCTTTGAAGCTCACAATGCGGTATCCTTTAGTATCTGTGGGACTGGACGACTCACAGTGGATTTGGGAACATTTTCATCCCCCACAACAAACCCATAACCATCCATGTTGTTCCCCATTTTCCTTGTCCCCCCCAGCCCCTGACTTCTGCCTCTATGGATTGGCTTGTTCTGGGGACTTTATGTACTTAGAGGCACAAGGGGGGAGGCCATCTGGGTCTGGCTTCTTTGATGTAGCATTGTGTTTTCTTGGTTTTTTGTTGAGTCGGAGTCTCCCTCTGTTGCCCAGGCTGCAGGGCAAGGGCATGCTCATGGCCACCACAGCCTCAACCTGCTGGGCTCTGGCGATCCTTCCACCTCAGCCTTCCAGGCGGGAACCACAGACATGTGCCACCATGCCTGGTTAATTTTTTTGATTTATTGTAGAGACTGGGTCTCGCCAAGTTGCCTAGGCTGGTCTTGAACCCGTGGGCTCAAGTTATCCATTCGCCTCGGCCTCCCAAAGTGCTGGGATGAGAGGCTGAACCACTTAGCCCAGCCCATATCTTGTTTTAATGTACATTTCTTCAGTAGCTGCTGTGTTGGACATCTTGTTGTGTGCTCACTGGTCATCTATGTATTCTCTCGTAAAATGTCTTTTGCCCATGTTTTAATCGGATTGCTGTTTTATTATTATTATTTTTTTTTTACTGTTGAGTTTTGAGGTTCTTTAAACAGTCTAGACATGAATCTTTTGTGAAACACATGATGTGCAAAACATTCTTTCTCGCACTCTGTGGTTGTTTTCATCCTCTCAAGAGAGTTTTATCCTCTCAATGAGTTCTTGCCTGTACTGAGAACCTGAATCTTTTCTTCTAAGAATTTTGTAGTTTCACTTGTTTGCATTTAAATCTAGGTTCCTTTTTTTTTTTTTTTTTTGAGTCAGCTTCTCACTCTGTCACTCAGGCTGAAGTGCAGGGGCACACTCATGGCCACTGCAGCCTCAACCTGCTGGGTTCCGGTGATCCTTCCTCCTCAGCCTTCCAAGTAGCTGGAACTATAGGAGCATGCCACCACACCTGGTTAGTTTTTTTATTTATTGTAGGGATGAGGTCTCACCAAGTTGCCCAGGCTGGTCTCAAAACCCTGGGCTCAGGCAATCCTTTCACCTCAGTCTCCCAAAGTGCTGGGATAATAAGCCTGAGCCACCGTGCCCAGCCTCCAGGATTCAGTTTGAATTAGTTTTTATATGAGATGGGAAACATAGGTTGATTTTTATTATTGTATCAGTGGACATCCAAGGACACTAGCACTCTTTGTGGAAAAGACAATCCTTCCTTCTCTGACTTGTTCTTGCACTTTGGTCAGAAATCAGTTGGTCATGTGTGTGTGTGTGTGTTTTCTCATTCTCTACTGAGTTTAGTTGTCATGTCCTAACCCTCCACCAGAACCACCTAGCCTTGACTACAGTAGCTACTCAATAAAATCTTGACATTGAGTAGATGGGGTCCTCCCCCTTTATTTTTCTTTTGCACATTGTTTTAGTTATTCTAATTTCTTGACCTTTTCATATAACTGCAGATATTTCTTGTCTCTAGCTACACAAAATTTTTGCTGCAATTTTGACTTGAATTGTGTTCAAGCTTTACACCATTTTTGGAAGAATTTCCATCCTGACTTTGTGGAGTCTTCCAATTCATGAATGGGCATATCTCTTCCTTTATTTAGATATCTTTGCTTTTTTTTTTTTTCACCAGTGTTGTTTAGGTTTCAGCATCGACTTCCTGAATGTGTTTTGCTACATGTATGCTCAAGTTTTTCTTTTTTTTTTTTTTGTTGGAGTCTCACTCTGTTGTCCAGACTGGAGTGCGGTGGCTGCTCCTGGCCACTGCAGCCTGGACCTGCTGGGTTCCGGCGATCCTTCTGCCTCAGTCTTCCAAGTAGCTGGAACTACAGGTGCAAGCTACCACGTCCGGCTCATTTTTGATTTATTGTAGAGATGAGGTCTTGCCAAGTTGTGCAGGCGGGTGTCAAACCTGCGGGCTCAGTCAATCCACTCACCTCAGCCTCCCAAGGTGTGGGATTACAGACTGAGCCACCGAGCCCGGCTTCCTTTTTTTTGAGCAAGCAAAAAATGGTATTGTGTCCACATGTTCATTGCTAGTATATAGGAATATGGTTGATTTCAATATGCCGATCTGGTGTCTTGTGTCTTGTACCTTGTACAAATCACTTATTATTTCTAGGAGATTTTTTTTTTAGAATCCTTGGGATTTTCTATAAACATACTGTGTGCAATTAGGGCCAGTTTTATTTCTTCTTTTCCTGTCTGTATGCTTTTAATGTCTTTCTTTCCCCCCACGTTGAACTTGCTAGAGCGTCAAGCTCCATGTTGATTGACAGCGGAGAGTGCAGACATTTTGCCTTGTTCCTGATCATAGGGAGAAAGCATTTAGTCTTTCATTATTTGTCGAATGTCAGCTGATTTTTTTTTTTGAGTTCGAGTCTCACTCTGTCTCCCAGACTGGAGTACAGTGGCCTCTCCCAGACACCGCAGCCTCAACCTGCTGGGCTCCGGCGATCCTTCTGCCTCAGCCTTCCAAGTAGCCGGAATTACAGGCATGCGCTACCATGCCTGGCTGATTTTTTGATTTATTATAGAGATGAAGTCTCGCTGCTCAGGCGGGTCTCCAACCCACGGGCTCAGGCAATCCACTCACCTCAGTCTCCCAAAGGCGCGGGATTACAGGCTGAGCCATCGAGCCCAGCGCTGATGGTTTTTTATACATGGCCCTCGTCACCATGAGAAAATTACCATTTTTTTATTTTTGGGAGCGTGGTGGTCAAAGATAGATGATGATTTTGTTAAATGCTTTTTGTTCTGCATAGATTCATACAATTGTGTGATTTTTCTTCTGTGGTTTGTGGAGGTAGGTTACATTGATTTTTTTTTTTTTTAATTGAATCAGCCTGTATCTCTGGAGTAAAACCTCACTTGGTCATGGTGTATAATTCTTTTCAGATTTTGCTGAATTATATTTCATACGATTTTGTTAAAGATGTCGGTGATCATATTCGTGAAGGACATTAACCTGTAGTCTTCTTTTTTGTCACGCTTTGTCTAGTTTTGGTATAATACTTAATCCCTAAAATGACTTGGGAAGTGTTCTTTTCTATTTTCTGGAAGATACTGTGTAGAATTGGTATTAATTTGTCTTTGTTTTGAGTTGGAGTCTCACTTCATCACCCAGACTTGACCTGCTGGGCTCCGGCAATCCTTCCGCCTCAGCCTTCCAATTAGCTGGAACTACAGGCACACGCTAATTAATTCATCTTTAAAATGTTTTCCAGAATCCTCTGGTGAAACCATCTGAGTCTGGAAATTTCTTTTTCTTACAAAACTGGGAATTTTACAATTATAAACTCAATTTATTTCATAGTTGTAGCAAATTATTCAAATTACCTGTGTAATATTAGGCCAGTTGCGGTAGTTTGTATTTCTTGTCTTGTTGATTTGTTTCATTTACATTGTCAAGTTTGTATGTGCAATTTGTGTCTTCTGTCTTCTTTTTTTCTTGTTGATTTCAATAGAGTTTTTGTCAATATATTGACTTTTATGAAGTACCAATTTGTTGTTTAATTGGTTTTCTCTATTGTTTTTCTGTTTTTAATTTCATTTTTTCTTGCTTTTATTTTCATTATTTTCTTCCTTCTGCTTGCGTTGGGTTTATTACATTCTCCTTTTTCTAGATTCTTAAGATGCGACCTTAGAATTTGAGTTGAGAATCTTATTTTTGAATGTATGCTCTGAGTGCTGTGCATTTCCAAGAGCACTTGAACAGAGGGTGTAATCTGCTGTAGATGGGTGGAATGTTCTACAAATATTAGATACTATTGATTGATGATGCTGTTGAATTCTTTTATGTCTTGGCTGGTTTTCTTGATTGGTTGTTCTATTAATTGTCAAGAGAAGTTTTTGAAGTACCCAGTTATATGTGTGAATTTCTCTCTTCTTTCTTTAGTTCTTTCAGGTTTGTCCGTATATATTTTTCCTATATATTATTAGGTGCATACACATTTAAGATTGCTATATCAATCAACTGGGCTTGGTAGCGCATGCCTGTAATTCCAGCTGCTTGGAAGGCTGAGGTGAAAGGATCACCAGAGCCCAGCAGTTCAAGGCTGTGGTGGGCAGTAGCGACCACTGCACTCCAGTCTGGGTGACAAAGTGAGACTCCAACTAAAAAAAAAATTGCTCTGTCTTCTTGTCAGATTACGTTTATCATTATATAATTTTTCTTTCTGGTGGTTTTCTTTACCTTGAAGATTATTTTATCTAATAATATAGACATTTCTGCTTCTCTTTGATTTATGCTTTTATAAGTGTCTCATTCTGTCTTTCTTTCATCCTGTCTGTCATATTTGAAGTGAATATTTGTAGATCTTATATAATTGTGTCTTTTAAATATACTGTGTCTCTGTCTTTTTATTTTATTTTATATATTTGAGTTGGAGACTCACTCCATTGCCCAGTCTGGAGTACAGTGGCATATTCATGGACACCCCAGTGTCAATCTTCTGGGTTCAGGCAATCCTTCTGCCTCATCATTCCAAGTAGCCAGAACTACAGATGCAGGCTACCATGCCCAGTTATTTTTTTTAATGTATTATAGAGACAAGGTCTCACCAAGTTGCCTGGGTTGGCTTGAACCCTGGGGCTCAGACAATCCTCTTCCCTTGACGTCCCAACGTGCTGGGATTACAACTGAGCCATTTAGCCCAGCCTCTGTCTTTTTAACTATATATTTTGACCATTTACATTTAGTGCAGTTATTGATATGTAAGGGCCTACATTCTTTCAGTTTTTCATTTCAGTTTTTTCTGCTTTATGGGTTATTTGAGCATTTTTTAAGAGTTCTATTTTGATTCATCTGTGGCATTTTTGAGTGCCTTTCTTTATAAGTGGTAGCTCTTGGCATTGTACCACATATGTATAACTTGGTCACCATCCATTGTGATGCCATTTTGAGTAAAATATACCACTCTTGACAAGTTTAACAAGAAATTTAATGTGCGCCCATTGCTCTAATTCAAGCTCCAACATTCTCATGGTGGCACAAAAAACATGCGACAACAATAATAAATGCTACTCAGCAAAACACCATCACACATCGACACAAACACAGCTGTGAGACACTGATATACCAACATTATGAAACCTTACTAAGTTCTTTGTACAGCACTGCCAATCTAAGTGTATGGTGGCAAGTGTGTGAACTGAATTGTCAGACCTTATATACCATCAAGGTTCAGACTGCTGTAGACATGGACTTCCCTTCCTCTCTCCCTCCTTTGGTATTCCTTCCTTCCTTCCTCCTTCTCTCCCTCCCTCCTTTCCTCCCTACCTCCCTTTCTTCCTTCCTTCCTTTCCCCTCTCCCTTCTTTCCTTTTCCTTCTTTCTATCTTGCCTTTCTTTTCTGTTACTCTTTCTCTTTTCTTGGTTGAATATACTGAAAACAAGAATTTGTTAAAATACAAACTACATTCCACATCATGTTTAGGTTTTAGAAATAGAAGCACTTGCCGGGCTCAGTGTCTCAACCTGTAATCCTGCGCCTTTGGGGGGCTGAGGTGACTGGATTGCCTGAGCCTGCAGGTTCGAGACCTGCCTGGGCAGCGAGACCTCATCTCTACAATAAATTAAAAAAAAAATCAGCCAGGCGTGGTAGCACATGCCTGTAATTCTGGCTACTTGGAAGGCTGAGGCAGAAGGATCGCCGGAGCCCAACAGGTCAAGGCTGCAGTGGCCGGGAGCAGCCACTGCACTCCAGTCTCGGTGACACAGTGAGACTCCAATTCAAAAAAAAAAGAGAAAGAAATAGAAGCACTTTTATTTGATTTAAGTTTGGTGTAAACTCTGCAAAAAAGTTAGAATATTGTAATAAGCCTGCCTCAGTGGCTCAGCCTGTAATCCCACTCCTTGGGAGGCTGAGGTTAGTGGATTGCCTGAGCCCGCGGGTTCAAGACCCGCCTGGGAAATTGGCGAGACCTCATCTCTACAATAAATCAAAAACTTAACCGGGTGTGGTA
>NW_006970654.1:1935-16172 GCF_000164805.1 Carlito syrichta | reverse complement strand
GCTGAATACACAGAAGCAACAAATTGTGTCTGTTTCTTAAGGGGAGTCTGGGATGCTTGATCCCATGTCTAGTGTCAGTTGGACATTCACTCACCTACTGGCATAGACAGATGGAGGTAGGTTAGTGTTTATCACCCATACCTGTACAGAGACAGTCACACTCCAACTTCCATTACCATCTCAACCTCCTGTCCCTATGTGGTTTTCTAAAGTCAATTTCTACACAAAATCTGTCCAGGCATTTCTGCTTTTCTGGAAACATCCCTACATGTCATCAGCCCCTGAAAATTACAACACATATTTGCCAAGTTGGCATATGCTCTAGGTAAAAACAGACAATGAAGGTAACAGGTTCTAACTGATATGTCAATGGGAGTATTCCAATAAGATAATTTTTTTTTGAGTTGGAGCCTCACTCTGCCACCCAGGCTGGAGTACAGAAGCATGCTCATGGCCACCCCAATATGTACCTGCTGGGCTCTGATGATCCTTCTGCCTCAGTCTTTCAAGTAGCCAGAACTGCAGATGTGAGCTTCCATGCCTGGCTAATTATTGATTCATTGTAGAGATGAGGTCTCGCCAAGGTGCCCGGGCTAGTCTCGAACCCATGGTCTCACGCAATCCACTCACCTCAGTTTCCCAAAGTGCTGGGATTGCAGGTTGAGCCACTGAGCCCTGCCAAGATAATTATTTTACACAGGAATATTCTCTAATGCATTCTTTAACTCTCAGGAAAAAGGGTGAAGTAAGATCCACTTAGCCAGTGTAGATACTATACTTTTGTCAATGATTTGGTATAAAATTTGGTCACCAACACAGGCATGTATATTTTTGAGTGGTATATTAACTTCACACAAGATTAGTTGTATATATTGTTCAGATTAAAAAGTCACAGTGCATTAGAAGGTCCCCCTCAAGTTTTAATGTATACAATAATAAACTACGTTGTTAAAAGGTAGATTCTGACAGAAGGTCTGGGGTAAAGCCTGAGTTCTGCATTTTTTTTGGTTGGGGTCTCATTCTGTCAACCCATGAGTGTAGTGGCACAATCAGATCCTGCTACCAAAATCCACAGCCTCCTAAGTAGCTGGGATTACTGAAAAGCACCACCATACCAGGCTAATTTTTGATTTTGTGTTTGGTTTTTGGTTTTTTTTATAGAGATGAGGTCTGTCTATATTGCCCATGATGGCCTTAAACCCCTGGGATCAAACCATTTTCCCGCCTCAGATTCCTAAAGTACTGGCCTGATATTTTGAATTACTTTTTTGAGTTGGAGTCTCACTCTGTATCTCAGACTGAAGTGCAGTAGCACACTCACAGCCAACACAGCCTCATCCTGCTGGGTTCAGGTGATCCTTCTGCATCAGCCTTCCAAGTAGCTGGAACTACAGGCATGGCATGCACCACCATGACTGGCTAATTTTTTGATTTATTGTATAGATGAGGTCTAGTCAAGTTGCCCGGGCTGGTCTCTAACCCATGGTCTCTCTCACTTTATCCTCCCAAAGTGCTGGGATTATAGGTGTGAGCCGCCATGCTGGGATGACATTTTGAATTAATAACAAGCTTCCTAATAGTGACAAGGACTCTGGTCAAGGAGAATATTTTGGGAAATATACACCGAATTCCAGAGGCTGGGTTTATCTCAGTTCATCTGACAAGTGAACAAAGATAAGAGTCTTCATTTTCTAAAGCAGGGTATATGCAAAAAGAATTTGACAAAAAAGGAGAGCTTCCACATTAAACATCGTCTTTGCTAAATCTCTCCAAGAAATATAATAATCAAGAAAAAAATAAATATAGAAAAATATGTCAGCTGGCACCTTAACCAAGTGAGTAAAATTAATACCAACTGTAATAGGACAAATTGTTATCAGTTGCCAAGGGACACAGATGACCCAACAGAAATGCTATGATATATTGACTTAAAAATAGTACATTACAATCTGAATCTGATAGTGAAAAAGTAGCCATTTTATGTAGAATTACACCTCCAGGTATCTCGGATGTTCTGTAATCTCTATTAGTGTATTTACATTGTCTTTTTAGCATCCTAGAGAGCAATTCTGTTCTAGTTATTCTTTATTCATATCTTCCTGAGTTATTCGAGGCAGTAACTGGCATCCTGTTTAAACATGCAATTTATTAACTGTGCTCTGCCTGGAGCTGATGGAGCGTCCGGATGAAACCTTAGTAGTAAATGTTTCCAACCTTCAATAGCCTCAAGGTGCATGGGCCTCAACCCTTCTTTGGCCTTGCTGCATGGGTGCTGAAGTTGGGTCAATGGTCATGGATAGAAGTTATGTTTGAGGTGTGTACTTAGATAAACAAAAATGCAAACAAAGGCTCCCAACAAGCAGGTAACCCCACCTGGCTCAGGCATGGGCCTCACAACCTCCAAGCCTCCCTTGCCGTCTCCTGACTGCTCCAAAATGCTCACATTTCTGATCTCAGCGGCCAGGTCTCACTGGGTACTCCATCCACTGATGATTCACCTTCACCAGCATAGGGACTTTTCCTTATCCACTCACTCCTCGTTCAGCTCCATCACTTTCCATCATCCTCCCATTAAGCTCAGCCTTCTTCTTCTTACTCTTCTGCCTCACAAGATCAGGGGACCAGTGGACCAGGGATCAGGCAACAAGAAACAGAGAATAGGAAAATAAGGGACTAAACCAGAGGACAGCAAACCAGGGGACTGTGTAACAGAGAACAGGAGACAAGACACTAGGGACCAGAAGGAAAGGAAAAGGGGACCAAGCAACCAGGAGACAAGGGTTCAAAAAGGGAGGTCCATAAAACAGGGGATAGTGGACAAGAAACTTGGGACCCTCAGACAGGAGACAAAAGACCAAGGTACAGGAAACAAGAAGTTCGAGCACAACCTTGGAAACTTGACAAGACCTTGTCTCTACAATAAATCAGAAAATTAGCCACACATGGGAAGGTGTGCCTGTAGTTCCAGCTACTTGGAAGGCTGAGGCGGAAGAATTGCCTGAGTCTAGCAGGTCAAGGCAGTGCAAGTCAAACGGATGCCACTGCACTCCACTGGGTGACAGAGTGAGACTTCAAGTACAAAAAAGAAGATGCAGAGGGATGCTACATAATCAAAGTTTCAAACCTACAACAAGAAATATCCATCTTAAACATATATGCCCCCAACACAGGAACACCAGTTTTCATACAAATTTTTTAAAAAAGATATTGACTCTAACCCTGTCATAGCTGGGGATCTAAATACTCCACTTCCAACACAGGATAGATCATCGAGGCAAAAAATCAACAAGGAGATCCAGAAACTCAATGTGACCCTTGACCAAATGGACTTAATACGTACCTACAGAACACTCGCTGAACAACAAAGATCAACCACACACTTGGCCATAAATCAAGCATAAAGAAATTTCATAAATCAAAATACAGCAATGCAACTTTTATCACCACAGTGAAATAAAAATAAATATCAACACCAAGAAAATCCACTCTGAACCCACAATGACATGGACACTAAACAGTATGACGCTGAACTCCTGGGTCAACAGAGAATTCAAGATAGAAATTAAAAGATTCTTGGAAACAAATGAAAATGAAGAAACATCTTACAAAAACATCTGGGATGCCATGAAATCAGTACTAAGAGGGGGACCTATATCTCTATGACATACACCAAGTAAATAGAAAGATATCAAGTGCGTATAACAGACCATCTATGGCAGTGGGAAAGACAAGACAACCAAAACCCTAATGTCAGCAGAGAATCCAGATCACCAAAATAAAAGCCCAAATACAGGACACAGATGAAAAAAATATCATGGAAAAATATAATCAATGAAACAAAAAGTCGGTTCTTCGAAGGAATAAACAAAATTGATGGATCCCTAGTCAGATTGGCCAACAAAAAGAGAGAAAAGGCCCCAAAAAACACAATCAGAAATAAAACAGATCAAATCACAAAAGTCACCCTGAAGAAATACAAAAGATTATCAGAGACTATTGTGCACACTTGTATGGAAACAAATTTGAAAACCTAAGTGTCAAGGTGCAGTGGCTCACGCCTATAATCTCAGCACTTTTGGGAGGTTAGAGAATTGCCTGAGAACAGGGGTTTCTGAAGAGCATGGGCAACTTATCAAGAACTCGCCTCTACAAGAAATCAACAAATAATTAGCTGGGTGTGGGGGCACATGCCTATAGTTCCAGATACTTGGAAGGCTGATGTGAAAGGATCACCTGAACCCATCAGTTTGAAGATGCAGTGGTGTGAGCATGCCACTGCACTCCAGTCTGGGCAACAAAGTGAGACTTCTACATAATGATTTTTAAAAAAGGAAACAAAGGATACATAATTGAAGTGGAGAACTTTCTCACATCATCCAAACTCTAAAGTTTGAATCAGGAGGAAACAGACACCCTAAATTGACCAATAACAACTCAGGAAATCAACTCTGTCATAAGAAAACTACCTGCAAAAACAAAGCCTTGGACGAGACAGCATTCCAGTGGCATTCTAGAAAACATATAGGGAGGACCTGACACCAATCCTATTGAAAGTATTCCAGGGAGTCAAGAAAGATAGAACCCTTCTCAATGACTTTATGAAGCTAATATCATATTGATATCCAAATGAGCAAAGAAAGAAAACTACAAGTCAATTTCCCTGATTAACATACATGCAAAAATTCTCATCAATATTCTAGCTAACCGGATCCAACAACACATCTCAAAAATCATCCACCATGACCACCTATGATTCATTCCCGGCATTCAGGACTGGTTCAACATCTGGCAAGACCATAAGTGTAATTAAATACAACAATAGGTATAAAAATAAGGACTACAAGATTATATCATTAAACACAGAAAAAGCTTTTGATAAAATCTAGCACCAATTCTTGATAAAAACCTGTGAACATGTAGTCATACTGGATCATGTCTCAAAATAGTAAGAGCCACTTGTGATAAACCCACTGCAAATACCTTGCTCAATGGACAGAAATTGGAAGCATTTCCCTTGAAAACTGGAACAAGACAAGGCTGCCCACTCTCAACCTTCTTGTTCAAAATAATGTTGGAAGTCCTACCTAGAGCAATCAGATAAGAGAAGGAAATCAAGGAAAGAAGTAGGAAAAGAAGAAGTAGGAAAAGAAGAAGTCATGTTATCCCTCTCTGCTGGTGATATGATTCTACACTTTGAAAATCCAAGAGATTCTGACAAAAACCTTCTTGCCAAAGGAATTTGGCAAAATCTTAGGATACAAAATAAATCTGCAAAATACAATCACATTCTTATACACCAGCAAAAAACAGAGAATCAAGTACAAAGCACAATCCCATTCACAAAAGCTACACACACACAAAATGAGATACCTTGGCACCTTCCTAACCAGAGAAATGAAAGACCTTTACAATGAAAACTACAAAGCACTGCCAAAGAAATCAGACACAAAAATAAAAAAAATCCTATGCTCATGGATTCAAAGTCCTAATATTGTTTAGATGCCCATCCTACCAAATACAATCTACAGATTTAATGAAATACCCATTAAATAAGCAACATCATATATCTCAGACCTAGAAATGACAATACAGAAATTTATATGGAAACATAAAAGACCATAAATAGCTGAAACAATCCTTAGCAAAAGGATTTGATTATTGTAGCCTCTACTAGAGGTTACAATATTCAAAATAGTTTGGTATTGGTACAAGAACAGGCTATAGACCAATGGAACATGATAGCAATGCCAGAAGTGAAACTTCAGTTTCTCAATCATCTCATTTTTGACAAAGCCTCCCCAAAAACCACTGGAGAAAGGAAAGCTTGTTCATTAAATGGTATTGGGAAAACTGGCTGACCACATGCAGAAGATTGAAATAGGACCCCAACCCATCACCAAACATAAAAGTCAACTCTAAATGGATCAAAGTTCCAAATGTAAAACCATAAACTATAAGAATCCTAGAAGAATATGCAGGAAACACCCTTATGGAAATTGGAATATGCAAACAATTTTTGATCAACTCTCCAAAAGTGAATGTCTTAAAAGATTAGAAGAGTGGAACCAAATCAAACTGAAAACCTTTTGCAAACCAAAGCAACCAACAGGAGATCAGGGAAACTGCTCACAGAATTGAAAAAATATTTACCAAACTGTAAAGCTGACAAAGGCCTAACCTCTAGGATCAACAAGGAACTCAAACATGCCAAAAGGAAAAAAACAAACAACCCCCAAAAGTGGGCAACAAGCCAGGCTCAGTGTCTCAGCCTGTAATCCCTGCACTTTGGGAGGCCAAGGTGAGTGGATTGCCTGACCCCATTTGTTTGAGACCAACCTGGGCAACTTGGCAAGACCCCATCTCTACAATAAAGAAAAAAAATTAATCGGGCGTGGCACCACATGCCTGTATTTCTAGCTACTTGAAAGGCTGAGGCGGAAGGATCACTAGAGCCCAGCAGGTCGACGCTGGGGTGGCCATGAGTGTGCCACTCCAGCTTGGGCAACAGAGTGAGACTCTAACTCCAAAAAAAAAAAAGTGGGTAAAATCTATGAATAGACAGTTCTCAGAAGAAGACATATAACCGGCCTAGATATATGAAAAAATGCTCAGCCTCGGTAATCATCAAAGAAATGCAAATTAAAACCACATTGAGATACCACTTTCTCCAGTTGCGATGGCCATCATCAATAACCCCCCCCCAAAAGATGCTGAAGATGTTGTGGGGAAAAGGAACCTCTTCTACACTGTTGGTGGGAGCATTAACTAGTATAACCTCTGTGGAAAACAGTATGGCGATTTCCAAAAGACCTAAAAATTATCCATCTATATGAGCCAGCAATTCCCTTTCTGGGAATATACCCAGAGGAAATAAACTCACCCTATAAAACAGACAACTGCACACACATGTTTTTTACAGTGCTATTCACAATAAGCAAAAATATGGAACCAATCATGCTGCCCATCAGAAGTATACTGGATAAAGAAAATGTGTTATATATACATAAAGGATTATTATGTAACCATAAAGAAAAACAAAATTATGGACTCTACAACAACTTGGATGAATTTAGAGTCTACAATATTCAGTGATTGATCCAGAGGCAGTGGCTCACGTGTGTAATCCCAGCACTTTGGGAGGCTGAAGTGAGATGATTGCCTCATGGGTTCAAGACCAGACTGGGCAACTCAGAAAGACCTTGTCTCTACAAAAAATGAAAGAAAAAAATTAACCACTCATGGTATCATGTGTTTTTATTCTAGCTTCTTGAAAGTTGAGGTAGAAAAGAGAGCCTGAGCCCAGCAAGTTGAAGCTGCAGTGGCCATGAAAGTGCCTTTGAACTCCAGCATGGGTGACAAAGTGAGACTCCACTCAGAAACAAATAAATAAATAAACTCAGTAATTTATCACATAAACAATGATCTGAGTACTACATGTACTCACTCATAAAGTGAACCAGAACACTGATCAGAATATTGTAAGAAAGTGACTGGCAGTAGTGGGACACTGCCAGAGGTGGGGGGGGCATATAACATCAATAACGGTACCCAAATTTTACATGTATGATAACCACTTATGACCCAACCCTGAAATGTACCCCACATCTTTAAAATAAAATAATTTTCAAAAAAAAAGAAAATTACAGAAACTGGGTTTTGCTGCATGAAGTCAGCGTCAACACACGATTTCTATTCCAGACTAAGGATTTCATGTTTTTCTTTATAGGAAAATCACATTTGAATATTACAAACACTGTGTCTGCACATTGCAGCACTGCATCATGATCAAGCTCCCTTTATGTCAGGAAAGAATAGGAGATTCAGCATTTGGGAATCCATCAATACAATTAGTCACATTAACAGAATCAATAAGAAAGTCATATGACCATGTTAACAGAGTAAAAGGATATGGTGACATTTCACAGAAAATCATACATCTAAAAATCAAATTATCAGGAAGTAGTGTAAAATATTTTGAAACACATGAAAAGCAATAGAAATAAAAAATAATGAAAAAACACGTTTGAGAAGATTAAACGATATCAGCAAGTTGATAATCCTCTAATCAGTTTACCAATTGAGATTGATACTGATATAGATACCAGCTGTTTGTGTTCTGAGGAGAAATAAATCCTTTGTCAACAAAAATGTTTGAATTGCCGGATGTGTTGGCTGAAGCATATAATCCCAATACTTTGGGAGACTGAGCTCAAGGGTTTGAGACCAGCCTGGCAACTTTGTGAGACTTCATCTCCACAATAAAAAAAAAAAAAAAGCAAGGTGTGATAGCACGTGCCTGTGGTTTCAGCTATTTGGAATGCTTAGGAGGAAGAGTCACCTGGGTGACAGAGTGAGCCTCCAACTTAAAAAACAAAACAAAACAACAACCAGACTAGGAAACCAAGGGAAAACAGAGTTTTAGAATGAGACATATATAGAGAGGCAGTACAAAATTAAAGCCACAGTGGTGGAAGAGAAGCTGTGACCATGCTGTGTGTCACTGGAGACTGAAACTCACCTACATGCAGAGACTTTGTCTTCCAGTGTGTTTGCTTCCTGCAGGTCTTTCTTCTCACCCACGGCAGGGAGAGATGAATGAGCCCATCTAAGTGTTTAGTCTTGGGGTCAACGTCTATTCACTGTGAGTCCATGACCACAAATCAGTTATGAAAAAAGAGTGACCAACATTACATGCAATGGAAGGCCCATCATATTATCCAGTTAGTGATGGATAATATCCTAAAAATGAGAAGATTCTGCCATTGGTCATTTAGGAAGCACAGAATTGTTATGTTTAAATAAAATGGGCGGAACTACATTTTTATTATACCTAAATATTTTTAAATTTCATATTGCCATCAACATGGTTTCTGTAGTTCAGTGTCCACCATAATTTGATACACCCTCATCATGTCTCTTACTCTTTCAATAACACTATATCTTCATACAAAGAAAGTATTTTTCTTCTTAAAGTATGCTTCTTTATTTCGATTTTTGAGTTGGGGTCTGAATCACTCTGCCACCCAGGCTGGATGGCAGTGGCACACACATGGTCACCGCAACCTCAACCTGCTGGGTTTAGGCAATCCTTGCACTTTAGCCTTTCAAGTAGCTGGAACTACAGGCACGTATCATGATTCCAACCTAATATATTGATTTATTGTAGAGATAAGGTCTCAAAAAGTGGCACACACTGGTCTGGAACCTGTTGGTTAGGGCAATCCTCTCATCTTGGCCTCCCAAAGTGCTGGGAATACAGGAGTGAGCTACTGTGCCTGGCCCAAGTTATACTTGTTAGAAGCTGCTACTAGCAACCAAATCTCTCAGGTATTTTTTTGTCTGGAAAACATTTCACTTTTTTCCTATTGTTTAAAGATATCCAATTCTAGTTTTACTGTTTTATATCAGCATTAATATTCATTTTTCTGTTTTCCGGAGAAACAAATTTTGGAAATGTCTGTAAGTGGTTTTAATATAGTTTTGTTTGTTTTTTTGTTTTGGTTTGTACCTTCAATTTGTATTATTTATTTACTTTTATTTTTGAGTCAGCGTTTCACTGTCACCCAGGCTGGAGAGCAATGGCACGCTCCAGCCACCACAGCTTTGATCAGCTGGGTTCAGGTGATCCTTCTGCCTCAGGCTTCCAAGTAACTGGAACTACATGCATGGTCCACCATGCCCAGCTAATTTTTTGATTTATTGTACAGATAAAGTCTCGCCAATTTGCCCAGGCTGGTCTCGAACCTGTGAACTCAGTCAATCCTCTCACCTCATGTATATATCTCTCATTCAAAAGTAAGTGTAAAACTATGCACTTACAGGTTACACAAGGAACCATTAACAGTTTGGAAATATATAAATAAATGTAAAGATGAAGTATTAACTCATAACTGCATGAAATTAGCTATGACACTAATCAATAGTGTATCAATCAATAATTTTGTGGCAACCTCTCATTGCTATTTGATGAATGCTCAAGTGTTGTGAGATTATGTTCCACACCCCACGTGATACTAAGTTTTCATACAAGCACTTGGTCTCTCCAGAGTCAATCCAGGAAGTTATAAAGAATGATTGTGTGTATGGAAAAACATTGGAAAGGGAAGGGAATCAAGACACAAATCTTGAAGACATTCCAGAGTGCATAGGACACACTGGAGGAATTCGCAGCAGATGACTTGAGGGACAACTGCTTCCAACTCAGTGCCAGGTGACTGGACAGGTAACAGAAGGGACTGGGCATGATGGAAAATATTAGCCTGTAATTCCAGCAGTTTGGGAAGCAGAGCAGAGAGGCCAGCCCGGGCAACTTGGTGAGACTGTCTCTACAATAAATCCAATAATTGGCTGGGCATGGTGGTACATGTTAGTGACTCCAAAAGCCTAATGGGGAAAAAATGGCCTGATCCCATCACATTGAGGCTGCAGTGGCCATGACAATGCCTCTGTATTCCGGCTGGGCAACAGAGTCAAACTCCAATCTTAAGAAAAACAAAAAACTCTTCAGCCTTTTCTCTACCTCATCCACCTCTTCCGCCTTTGCCACCTAAGACAGCGAGACCAGACACTCTTCTTCCACCTCATCCTCAAATTCTTATGGTGAAGACTGCCAGGATGAAAAACTTTATAATTCGCGTTCACTTAATGAATAGTAAAGATAATTTTGTTTATGATTTCTTTCTTTGGAATTCAGTGGATACCTGTGCAGGTTTATTACATGGGGATGCTGCGTGATGGCGAAGTTTAAGCCTCTGTTGAAACTATCACCAAAACACTGAAGACAGGGCCCAACATGCAGTTTTTCAGCCCTTGCTCCCCCCCCCACTTTCTAGTGTCTACCACTCTCATCGTTATGTCTGTGTGAACTGAGTGTTTAGCTCTCACTTGTATGTGAGAACATGCAGTATTCCCTTTTTCTCTTTTTGGATTGATTTGCTTACATTATTGTAAGAATACACTATATAATACACATACAAAATATGTTAATGGACTGTTTATGGGGAATTCCCATGCACTTTCTTCATTCTGAAAATGTCCGTGTCCTGTATGCAGACAAACTCACTTTAAGAAGAACATTTGTTGCACTTTATAGAGCATTTATTATACACTGGGTAATGTTTTGTTTGTTCACTTTGTTGGAATGTCAAAAAATAAAGAAAGAAATCTAAACGACCCCCAGACTTATAAACTCTCCCAAGTTTTCGCTGAACAAATTGGCCCAGTAAAGTCAATAGAAATCAATTATTGCTAATTATACAAAATAAAAAGAACACCAACAATATTCAATGACATCCCTTAGTTGTGAAGAAAAATAGATGTACTAAAAAAACTAGATACACTATGAAATTATTCATAGTGTTTGCAAATACCATTCAATTACATGTTAAACAATCCTTGAAATTTCTAAGTAGACTAAGTAATGATCAATTTACGAACACTGTCTTGCATGAAAACAGGCAAGTAAAAAGGAGGATGTGCACAGGGATATTTTGAACTGGAAAGTATTAGATATTAGTGGAGTACACTGAACATGAAACAGAGAAAACTGATTTACTTTCAGATTTTAAATTATTTCTTGTGTTCCAATGGTATCCTTCCCAACTTCAGGTAGACACACATTCATACCCAAAAATTCAACTTCCTCTTTTTTACCTCTCATATTCATATCTTTTTATTAATATACTTGTATATTTCATTCAGATAAATATATGTTTTTAAAATAGGATTTTGAAAGCTATGCCCTATCCAGTATAATCTTTATTGCCATAACCACAATGACTCATAACTAAAAAAAAAAAAGAAAAAGAAAACATAACGTATAAATAAGAATCACTTGAGACATTCCATAAGTTACCCAATAGAATACGGTCATCATTTACCTACAATCTTGAGTAATGTGGAATAGATTATAGATTAAGACTAGTGGAGAATTAACAATCTATTGTGTGGACAACTATCATTAGTGGGTTATAAACAATTTTCTTTATTGAAGCATATGGGGACAGTTCAGTGGCTCAGACTGCAATCCTAGCCCTTTGGGGGGCCGAGGTGAGTGGATTGCCTGAGCCCACAGGTTCGAAACCCACCTGGGCAACTTAGCGAGACCTCGTCTCTACAATAAATCAAAAATTAGCTGGACATGGTAGCGCACACCTGTAGTTCTGGGTACTTGGAAGCCTGAGGTAGAAGGATTGCAGGAGTCCAGCAGGTTGAAAAACTGTGGTGGCCGGAAGCATGCCACGGCACTGCAGTCTGTGAAACTCCAACTCAAAAAAAAAATTAAGTTTACACAGCCTAAATAAACATTCCAAGTTCACTGTATGCTCATGACCAAAAACAGATAAACATTCAAGAAGTATTTGTTCTTCTGATAGCCTAATATATGTGAGACAACAGCTTTCTTCGGTTTTCAAAACTTAACCAAGTATTTATTAAACATAAGCTTACAATATATACCTTTTAAGAGAGCAACTAACTTCTCTGATGTCTATGAAAATACTTCTATTTATATATACCATATCAAATTACATTTAGGGCTTGTAAGAATTAGCACTATGAAGATGCATTAAGATATTAGTGGTCTATTCTCATTTTTTTCCCTTAATATGTAAATGGTAAGACAACTGATTTCTAATACTCTCAATGTTTCCTTGTCATTTATTCCAGCAGCATAAAATGTAATCTTGAGGACACACCTCATATGGAACTTACAGTAATCCTCAATGTGAGCCACAAAAATCCTCTCCAATTAGATCGTTCAATGTATATTACATATCAGTGTTTTTCAGCCTCCATGGAAAACTTGAGATGACTGCCGGTCACCTAGTATGAAAGGGTCTATTATCCACAACTGACCACATGATTTTAAATGAACACTAGGAAAGAAGGCATAGCATCAAGTGAGTTATGTCAATACTTTTTGCTTTTCATATTATCCTCAAATTCTGTCAATGCAAAAAGAAAAGTATGCATAGAATATACATACAATTTCCTTTAAAAAAAAAAGCACCATCTTCTAATGTCACTCAATATCTGATATTTATTTCAACTATGCCTTTGATTAAGTTTCCACATACTGCATCTGTAAAGTTTGCAGTCTGAGTACCCCAGAGTTTCCTATGGCATATATTTTGAACAAAGGTCAGTCCACATTCTTTAAGTTTCTAGATTCTCTCCAATGCACACTGTCTAATGTCAAATTAAGTTTTCACTTGTTAAAAGCTTTAGATACTTTTTATATTAGTACATTCAACAGATCTGTGATTTAAGTAAAGGCAATGGTACTCCTCACATCTGTAAAGCTTCTCACGATGTTCTCTATAATTTTTATTTTGATATATGATTTTCCAGTCATTTCAGGTATAGGAAATTTACAGAGTGTGAATACAGATGCTCCTATGTCAGTCAATCAAGTATTAAAAGAGAGCTAAAGACTTGTCACATTCCTCTCATTTGTACAGTTCTCCTCAGTATGGATTCTCCTATGTCCAGCAAGTTCCAGAAGACAGCATGAGGCTTTCTAACATTTACATCTGTAAGGTTTCCATCGACTATGAATTCCTTGATGGCGAATAAGATTTGAGTACTGATTAAAGGTCTTGTCCCATGCTTTTCAATTGTAGGGTTTCTCTCCAGCATGGATCTTCCTATGCCAAAAAATTATTGAATTAGAGGTAAAGGTTTTGTATAAATTCTCTGATGTTAAATAAGACTTGATTTGTCTTATTTAACAATGAAAGGTTTGTCACATTCTTCACATTTGTAGGGATTGTCTAGTATGTTTCCTCATATGTTAAGCTAGTTTTGAATGGTCATGAAAGGCTTTGCTACATTTTTTGCATTTGTGGGGCTTTTCTCCTGTATGGATCTTCATGTGTCATCTCAGTCTTGAATGGCAGGTAAAAGACTTGTCACATTCTTGACATTTGTGGGGCTTCTCTCCAGTATGGATCTTCCTATGTCGACAAAGTCCTGAATGAGAGGAAAAGGCTTTGTCACATTCTTTACATTTGTAGGGCTTTTTTCCAGCATGGATTCTCTGATGTTGAATAAGACTGGAGCACCAATTAAATATTTTGTCACATTCTTCACATTTGTAAGGGTTTTCAGTATGTATCCTAATATGTTTGGCAAGTCTTGTGTGATACTGAAAGGCTTTGCCACAGTCTTTGCATTTGTAGGGTTTCTCTCCAGTATGGATCTTTATATGCCGAGCAAGTCCTGAATGAGAGGTGAGA